>NC_053024.1:361707212-361859077 GCF_003073215.2 Triticum urartu
CTCGGTGTGACCGAAAAGTTCAAATCGGTTGCACCGAGATCGAAAACCTAGATCAACTTAATGATCTCGGTAGGACCGAAAGTGGAGTATCGGTCAGACCGAGAATCATAAAGAGGTTTTGGAAGTTTAAGTCTATGACGAATCGGGGACTCCGAGCGCTCCTCACACAGAGTGGTTCAAATCTGACTTGATCAAATTTTGTGATGCAGCATGAATAGAGTTTGAGACGAGAAAAGCATAGATAGCTAGAGGAGGTTCTTAGGCATTCTTGTCCATCCACTTGGCAAAAGAAGATAAAACCAAACAATCAAAACAACAAGTGGATGTCCTCGAATGAGTAAAATATGCAATCCAGCATGCTCACACAATAAGATGGCAAATGAAATATGTGACAAGACATGCACAACCAATTCTAGCATCTATCAAGCAATTTACGATGACTAGGTCATCTATATATGAGTATATTGACTTAGGAGTCAAGTGAGAACACTTGATCATAGGTCATACTCATCGTTTAAGCCCAAGTGGGGTTACCACTTTTACATAAAGCATTGTTGTGTTCACATCTTTAGAGTTGCTTTAGCTCAAGTCTTAGAGTAAAGCTCCCCCTAGATGTGATATCCCCCCTAAGAGGGATGAACTAACCTTGGGTTTTGTCGATGATGACTTCATGTAGATGTTGAAGATGTGGATGCTCAATGTTGATGTAGATCACTTGGAGCTATCCATTTGAGTGAATTGCACTTTCAATCCCTACATGGGTTAGCCCCACAAGGAACAAACAAGGATATCCATAGACATAGAGTGATGCACACAAAAGATGATGTCCATGAAAATTTTTAGGTTACCTTATCCCTTGTCTTACCAACAAGAGGGTTTGTGACTCCTTGAACTAGTGCAAGATGTGGAAGTTGATTGCACTTGTTCTTGCCAAAATGATAAGAGTGAAGTATGTTGGCGGAGTCACCCTCAAGAACTCTCTAGTTCTTCTTCTTTTGGATCCACATCATCTTGATGGGAATCCTTGGAGTTGTAGTCGTACTTGATGAAGTGGAACTTGAAGTAGTCTTGGGAATCCACTTGACTAAGGTCTTAGGAGCTTCTTCAAATGCATCAATTTCCTCTTGAAGCTTGTCCTTGCCTTTTTGCTCGTAGTCTTGTGGTGGAAGATCATCTTGAGCTTGTGTCCCCTTGAAAGAAGCATACTTTTCTTGTTGAGGGACAAACTTTGTCTTGGGGTATTGATCTTCTTCCCACTTAACTCCATTGGCATTGAACTTTCGTTCAAAACCAACACCTTGATTCTTCCGGTGCATTCCTTGCTTGCGCACAATTTCCTCGAATTGCTTACTCCCGGCAAGGCTTTTGTACACTCCTTTCTCTATAATTCCCTTCAATAAGCTATTTTCTTGCTCAATTGTAACTTGGCTAAGAGAATCATTAGTGGAATCAAGAGAACTACTAGAAGCAACAATATTGGATTTAACATGATCATTGTTACTGCTAGAGGAAGAATCCTTCTTGTTATTAGACTTGACTTGAGGCATGTAAGTAGATAAGAGTAAACGCTTGGCAATGTAAGAAGAACTTTTCTTGCGGAGATCATCATTGATTGCTTTTAAGAACTCATGCTCTTGCTCAAGATTGAGCTTCTCAAAGCGTAATTTCTCAGGAGCTCTTAAAAGTTCTCGATGATCTTCGAAGATGGTTTCATGAGCTAACTTAAGAGTGTTTAGTTCTTTAGTTAGGGCCTCAATCTTCTCCTTATCATTGTCATTCGTTTTATCTTGATTAGCATGTTTAAATGACATTTCATCATGGTATTCATCATTAGAGTTGTCACCAAGCAAATCATCACCTAACAAGTCATCTTCATCACTATTGAAATCAACATACTCGGGGTGTGCTACCTTAGGACCTTTGGCCATGAAGCATCTTCCAATTCCTTCATTTGGTGAGTCAAATATGTCATAGGAGTTGGTTGACACAAGTGCTAGACTGGCAACACCTTCATCTTGAGTATCTTCGGAGTCAGAGTGATAACTTCTCTCGGAGTGGCCGTCGGAGTCGGAGCCGGATACCCATTCACCAACATGAGCTTGATGTCTTCTTCTTGTGTAGCTCCTTGATGATTTTTCCTTACTTTCCGAATCCTTGCTTCTCTGTGAGTATCTTCGTTCATAACGATCATCTCTACTCCTTCTCTCTCTTGGTGGTGATCCTTTGCTTCTTCTTTTTGGAGAATCTTCTCTTCTCTTGTAGGGAGCCGTACACTCATTGGAATAGTGTCCGGGTCTTCCACAATTGTAACAGTTTCGCTCTCGACTAGAGGATCTTTTGTCATTGAAGGACCTTGACTTGGAGCTTCTATCTTTGCTTCTACTCTTGTAGAACTTGTTGAAGTTCTTCACCATTAAGCTCAATTCTTCATTGAAGTCTTGTTTCTCACTTGATGATGTAGGGGCTTCACATGAGGCTTTATAGGTACCACTTGATTTGTTGTGAAGTTCCTCTTTATCCTTAAGTGACATCTCATGAGCAACAATTCTTCCAATCACCTCCGTTGGCTTGAGATCTTTGTAATTGGGCATCATTTGGATCAATGTGCACACGGTATCATATTTTCCATCCAAGGCTCTTAGAATCTTCTTGATGATGAATTTATCGGTCATATCTTCAGTTCCTAAGCCGGCAATCTCATTTGTGATGAGAGCAAGCCTAGAGTACATTTCGGTGACACCTTCACCATCCTTCATCTTGAACTTGTCAAGTTGGCTTTGAAGCACATCCAACTTGGATTCCTTGACGGAGTCGGTACCTTCGTGCATATCAATCAAAGTGTCCCAAATTTCCTTTGCATTCTCAAGACGGCTGATTTTGTTGAATTCTTCGGGTCACAATCCGTTGAAGATAATATCACAAGCTTGAGCATTGTATTGCAACATCTTCAACTCATCCGCGGTAGCTTCACGGTTCGGTTCTCTCCCATCAAAGAAGTCACCTTGCAAACCAACACACACAATAGCCCAAACGGCGGGGTTATGTCCAAGAATATGCATTTTCATTTTATACTTCCAACTAGCAAAATTAGTACCATCAAAGTAAGGACCTCTACGGTGATAATTTCCCTCGCTAGACGCCATACTCTCCTAGGTTGTGAAACCAAGGCTATGACCACCAAAAGCTATGGAGATCAAGCAAATGGAGACCAAAGCTCTGATACCACTTGTAGGATCGAAAGTATGTCTAGAGGGGGGTGATTAGACTACTTGACCAAATAAAAGCTTAACCTTTTCCCAATTTTAGTTCTTGGCAGATTTTAGCTAATTTAGGACAAGTCAAGCAATCATCACATAATTCAAGCAAGCATGCAAAGAGTATATAGGCAGCGGAAAGTAAAGCATGCAACTTGCAAGAATGTAAAGGGAAGGGTTTGGAGAATTCAAACGCTATTGGAGACACGGATGTTTTTCCCGTGGTTCGGATAGGTGGTGCTATCCTACATCCACGTTGATGGAGACTTCAACCCACGAAGGGTAACGGTTGCGCGAGTCCACACAGGGCTCCACCCAAGGGCAACGGTTGCGCGAGTCCACACAGGGCTCCACCCACGAAGGGTCCACGAAGAAGCAACCACCCACAAAGGGTCCACGAAGAAGCAACCTTGCCTATCCCACCATGGCCATCGCCCACACAGGACTTGCCTCACTAGCGGTAGATCTTCACGAAGTAGGCGATCTCCTTGCCCTTACAAACTCGTTGGTTCAACTCCACAATCTTGTCGGAGGCTCCCAAGTGACACCTAGCCAATCTAGGAGACACCACTCTCCAAGAAGTAACAAATGGTGTGTAGGTAATGAACTCCTTGCTCTTGTGCTTCAAATGATAGTCTCCCCAACACTCAACTCTCTCTCATAGGATTTGGATTTGGTGGAAAGAGGGTTTGTGTGGAAAGCAACTTGGGAAGGCTAGAGATCAAGATTCATATGGTAGGAATGGAATGTCTTGGTCTCAACACATGAGTAGGTGGTTCTTTCTCAGAACATATGAGTTGGAATGGTGTGTGTGTTCTGATGGCTCTCTCACTGAATGAGAAGGAGGTGGAGGGGTATATATAGCCTCCACACAAAATCCAACCGTTACACAGTTTTCCAATCTCGGTGGGACCGAATCAATAAGCTCGGTCGGACCGAAAATGTAAACCTAGTGACCGTTAGTGATTTTCGGTGGGACTGACATGCAACTCGGTAGGACCGATATGGTAAGGGTTTGGGCATAACGTAATCTCGGTGAGACCGATTACACAAACTCGGTGAGACAGAATTTGGTAATTAGCTAACCAGAGAGTTGGTCAGGCAAACTCGGTGGGACCGATTTGCTCTTTCGGTGAGACCGAGTGGAACTCGGTGAGACCGAAAAGTTACAAAGGGGAAACACTGAGTTTACATTGCAATCTCGGTGGGACCGATTCGCTCTTTCGGTGGGACCGAAAAGTTACGAAAGGGAAACAGAGAGTTTGCAACCCCATCTTGGTGAGACCGAGATCCCTATCGGTAGGACCGAATTGCTAGGGTTTGGCAGTGGCTAATGACAAGTGAAACTCGGTGGCGCCGGATAGGAAGAATCGGTAGGACCGAGTTTGGCTTAGGGTTTAGGTCATATGTGGATATGGGAAAGTAGTTGAGGGTTTTGGAGCATATCAATAAGCACATGAAGCAAGAGGCTCATTAAGCAACACCTCATCCCTCCTTGATAGTATTGGCTTTTCCTAAAGACTCAATGTGATCTTGGATCACTAAAATATAAAATGAAGAGTCTTGAGCTTTTGAGCTTGAGCCAATCCTTTGTCCTTAGCATTTTGAGGGTTCCACTTTCACATCCATGCCATGCCAATCATTGAGCTTTCCTGAAATAATCATCTTGGAATAGCATTAGCTCAATGAGCTATATGTTGTTATGAATTACCAAAACCACCTAGGGATAGTTGCACTTTCAGTCTCCCCAAACAAGATCTTCATGACCCGTGGCTGGGGCGAGGTTTCTCGAGTCTGCCATGCGGAAGGCACCCTCACCATCCATTTCGAGTACGACGGTGCCTCCATGATGTTCTTCAAGGTCTTCGATGAGGAAGGCCGCCACTTGTAGTGCTGTCCTGAAGGGGGTCGTCAGGACGGCGCAACGGCCAACGCCAAGCCTGCCGCTGGCTTCGCCAGCAGCTCCTCTAACAGCAGCGGTGACTACTGGTGGTCCTGCGATTCTCCCAAGCCCGACGAGACTCCGGAGACGAGCGACGACAGCTATGTGCCCCCGAGCTCTCGCCGCGCCCGGAGCAAGGCCGCAGCAACCGGCCGCCGCCGTCGCTGATCTGGATGGAGTTGACGCCGGCCTCCCGTGGCCCACTGTTGATGATGGCGTCGGCGGCGTTTGGCGCGTGTAGATAGGGCCCCTAGAAACTCCCTTCTCTTGTTCCCTATGAGGAATCAAGATGGACCCCGCGGGGGCGTGTAAAGGGTCTGTAACGGAATGAAGGCTTCAGCGCACCCCTACCCGGCACGCCAAATTTCGGATTTCGAGTTCCAGCAAAACCATTGAGGTTCTAACACTGGGGTGTGCACGAAGATCTCTCCTCCCTCATGCTCACGCCCTCACCGCAATCTCAAGGTTCAGCGCGTCGAACTCGTGGAACAAAGGGACACAAGATTTATACTGGTTCGGGCCACTGATGTGGTGTAATACCCTACTCCAGTGTGGTGTGGTGGATTGCATGTTGGGCTAAGGATGAACAGTTACAAGGGAAGAACAGCCCCCTGAGGAGAGGTGCCCTTGTGCTTGGTGAGTTTGTGTGGTGGCCTTGGTGGAATGGATCCGGTCCAAGATGATCTCCGGTCCAAGATGAGATCTGGTCCAAGATGAGATGCCTCCCTACGGTGGTGGCTAGCCCTATATATAGAGGCCTGGGTTCTCTTCCCAAATATTAGGCGGGAAGGAATCCCACAACGGCAAATTTGAAGGGGAACAACTAGTACAAGCTATCCTGACAAAAGATGGTCTTCGCCTGCCAAAGGCTCCGGTGGTCACGCCGTCCTTGGCTCCACTGTGACCTCCGTCCTGCCGTCCTGCTGGTCTTGGTTTCGTTGCACCGATATGGAAACCTTTGTCTCCTGCCTTGGGACTCCTCGCCTATGCTTGCCTCTTTAGCACCAAAGACGAAACGAGGACACTGTGCGCACTGGCGCCCGCCTGGTGCCCGCCTGGCCTTGGTTGTCATGGCTTGCGTCAAAGGAACCTCGTGAGGTGCCCCTTGCCTTGATCTCTCCACCCCTCGCGAGCCAGCCTGGTGAGGCCACCCTCGAGGAGGTCTTGCGCCATCCGCCTCGCGAGGCTCGGCCCCTCGCCAGCAGCTCCTCCAACAGTAGCAGTGACTCCTTGTGGTCATGCGATTCTCCCAAGCCCGACAAGACTCCGGAGACGAGCGACGATAGCTACATGCCCCCGAGCTCTCGCCGCGCCCGGAGCAAGGCCGCAGCGTCTGGCCGCCACCGTCGCTAATCTGGATGGAGTTGACGCTGGCCTCCTGTGGCCCACTGTTGATGATGGTGTCGGCGGCGTTTGGCGCATGTAGATAGGCCCCCTAGAAACTCCCTTCTCTTGTTCCCTATGAGGAATCAAGATGGACCCCGCGGGGGTGTGTAAATGGTGTGTAATGGAAGGAAGGCTTCAGTGCACCCCTACCTGGCGCGCCGAATGTCGGATTTCGGGTTCCAGCAAAACCCTTGAGGTTCGAACACTAGGGTGGGCACGAAGATATCTGCTCCCTCATGCTCACGCCCTCACCGCAATCTCAAGGCTCAGGGCGTCGAACTCGTGGAACAAAGGGACACATGATTTATACTGGTTCGGGCCACCGATGTGGTGTAATACCCTACTCCAGTGTGGTGTGGTGGATTGCCTATTGGGCTAAGGATGAACAGTTACAAGGGAAGAACATCCCCCTAAGGAGAGGTGCCCTTGTTCTTGGTGAGTTTGTGTGGTGGCCTTGGTGGAATGGATCCGGTCCAAGATGATCTCCGGTTCAAGATGAGATCTGGTCCAAGATGAGATGCGTCCCTATGGTGGTGGCTAGCCCTATATATAGAGGCTTGGGTCCTCTTCCCAAATATTAGGCGGGAAGGAATCCCACAACGACCAACTTGAAGGGGGGCAACAAGTACAAGCTATCCTGACAAAAGATGGTCTTCGCCTGCTAAAGGCTCCGGTGGTCACGCCGTCCTGGGATCCACGGTGACCTCCGTCCTGCTGGTCTTGGTTTCGTTGCACCGATATGGAAACCTTTGCCTGCTGCCTCGGGACTCATCGCCCGTGCTTGCCTCTTTAGCACCAAAGAGGAAACAAGGACACTACGTGCACTGGCACCCGCCTGGTGCCCCCTGGCCTTGGTCGTCATGGCTTGCATCAAAGGAACCTCGCGAGGTGCCCCTTGCCTTGATCTCTCCGCCCCTCGCAAGCTAGCCTGATGAGGCCACCCCTGAGGAGGTCTTGCGTTATCCACCTCGTGAGGCTCAGCCCCTCGCGAGGGTCTTGATTGTTTGCTAGTGAAGATGGGTAGCACGGGGCCGCTGACTAAACCGCGCCATGGGCTTCAGATTGGCAAGTCTGGGGTCCCCCATTCCTAGGACGCCGACAGTAGCCCCGGGCCCAAGGCGCGCTCAGACTTGGGCTTTGAGGCGAAGCCAAGAGGCAAGGGCGGAGCGCCGCGGGCCCCAATAGCCTGCGGCCTTGGTTGACGCGTCGTGATTGATGGGACGCGAGCGTCTCCGCTTCCCCACGCTGCCTCGGCAACTGCTCGACTTGATGAGTCCCTATTGCATGCAGAAAAGGGTCATTATTACCTGCGATCGTGGGGATCGTCGGTTGGCCTTCTCCCACTATAAATGAGGAGGGGCAGAGCCCCTATCACGCATCCCTTCCTGCTCCGCTCGCTTCTTTTTCCTTGCTTCATCGCTAGCAGTGATACTCATGGCGCCGATTCGGAGGTTCTCGACCGCAGAGAAGGGAAAACCCCCCTTGACGATCCCGGGCCACTTCCGCCGAAGAAGAGGTTGGCCCACCACCGCGACATAGTTGTGGGGCCGGAGATGTCGAGGCCTTGGTGCAAGCAGCCACCTCCTGGGTATCCGCTTCCTCTGCACGCCCAAGCCGAGGGCTTTGGAGGGAGAGGCGGCGAACGGCACCGTCCATGCCATAGCCGTGGTCGCCGCGCCTTGGTGACGCACACCGTCGCCCCTGGCGCCCACGCCGCGGACTCCTCGCGCGAACTCGTGATGTGGGCGGCGATGCCTCCGCGTACTTGGATTCGCTTCCCGCAGTTCTACTCCGCCAAGATGCCACCGAGGGGCCCCCTCAAGCTTTGGCTGCAGCACGCCGACTGCGACGCCCCGGCAACTGGAGTGGAGGTCGAAGCCGTCTCCCCAGGCAAGATCTTCATGACCCGTGGCTAGGGCAAGGTTTCTCAAGTCTGCCGTGCGGAAGGCACCCTCACCATCCATTTCGAGTACGACGGCGCCTCCATGATGTTCTTCAAGATCTCTGATGAGGAAGGCCGCCGCTTGTAGTGCTGTCCTGAAGAGGGTCGTCAGGACGGCGCAACGGCCAAAGCCGAGCCTGTCGCTGGCTTCACCAGTAGCTCCTCCAACAGCAGTGGTGTCTCCTGGTGGTCCTGCGATTCTCCCGAGCCCGACGAGACTCCGGAGATGAGCGAAGACAGTTACGTGCCCCCGAGCTCTCGCCGCGCCCGAAGCAAGGCCGCAGCGTCTGGCCACCGCCGTCGTTGATCTGGATGGAGTTGACGCTGGCCTCCCGTGGCCCACTGTTGATGATGGCGTCGACGGCGTTTGGCGCGTGTACATGGGGCCCCTAGAAACTCCCTTCTCTTGTTCCCTATGAGGAATCAAGATGGACCCCGTGGGGGCGTGTAAAGGGTCTGTAATGTCTTTTGTTGATATTATCCTCATTATGAAAACTTGTGAATGCATGTCCTGCTTTGGCTCAGTCTCCCCTTTCCAACGCCGCAGCAGCTTGGTGCTCTACGCCGACAGGTCCCGGTCCCCAGGCAGGCTGTAGCCGTCGCTGGTATGCTAGGTCATGATGCCGTTGTCAAGGCCAGGAGGTGAGCGGCCCGAGGTCCAGGAAGAGCTCCCAAGGCACGATGCTCAAGAGGTCCCCTTTAGCGCACAAGCAGCCACCGAGAGGTAGGAAAGGGAGGCAACGTCGCCGCCGCATGGCTGCGACAGGTGGGAATCTTATGTTGTAGCGCTTGGTCGAACCGGGCACGAAACTTATCTTGGCAGTCCAAAGTCGGTTCCTTGTGCTGCGCCAGACTCGTGCGTCGACGGCCATAGCATAGCTAGGTTAGGCCCATGCGAGCCTCCCCCTCTTCTCCAGGCTCTTCTATGTGCTCTACGTCCTCAGGTCCCAGCCCTCGAGCGAGCTCAGCCGCCGCTGGTATGCTAGGTCACGGTGACGTGGTCAAGGCCAGGGGTGAGGGCTGGAGAGCCAGTAAGAGTTCCCGAGTCACGATGCTCAGGAGCCCCCCTTTTAACGCGCAAGTGAATTGCATGGGAGAAGAGGAAACCTGCAGTACTGCTTGCTGTTGTCCCCAGGAGGTTCCTATAGGTTAGCATGAGGTGGGACACAAATTGCCACTATGATTGCTGGTCTGCCACTGGTCGCCCCGCAAGAAGGTGAAGGCACTGAGGGTCTGGTGAGGTGACGTGCGCGGGTGTGCCGCGAGCCAGAGCTCGACCGTTCAGATTTGTCAGCGTTGCAGGGACGGACCCAAGCACAAGCGTCGTGCCAGCATGAGTGGCTCCCGTGAGGGCGGCAATCAAGCAGGTGATGACTATAAATAACTCATGCATGGGAACCGGATAGCTTAGATAGATGTGAGAACGATACATGCCTCTGGGACGGACCCGAGCGGCCTGGGGATGATGTAGCCTGAGGGGTGCCCCCAGTAAAGTAAGCTCAAGACGTAAAAAGGATACATGCCGCAGGGACAGGCCCACACGACCAGGGAATAATGCAGCCCGGGGGGAGCTCCCAGCTGAATGAACTTGGAAGATGTCACCTAGTTTTGTTGTCGAAGGAGCGTTGGGGTAGCTGAAGACGCGCGCTGAAGAAGCCGCTCCTCATGAGCCGCCAAGACCCTGAGCCTCATGAGGCTCTGGGGGCTCAGGTGGCTCCCTGAGTTCCGTCTCCATCTCCGCCAAGACCACGTGATGTCTGGCCTCCTGGGTTGCCAGGATGCTCCGTAGGTTGCGCTGGAAGGTGGCTGCCATGCTCGGCATGCCAAATGGCATGCGAACATAGCTGTGAGGTGGACCCTCGCACCGGCCAGTGCACGAAGGCCAGAAGTGCTCCTGAGATGCGGCCCTGTTGAGCCTTGGGATGTCGATGCAGACGCGCAGCTCTCCACCCTTGCCTGGATGGGGAGCTGCACCAGGTAGGCGGCGGTCGCCGCGTATTGCCCTTGCTTCCTGAAGCTCCTGGGTGGTCTTGATGATGAACTCCTGAGCGTCGGGCACTCTTAGCCCGGTGCCCTCCTGAGGGAAACGTGTCACGAAGCACGCCTCCACGTGGTGCCCGAGCGCCACCCTCGTGATGTTGGGCACGTCTGAGGCCCTCCAGAAGAGAGCCCCTGAGCCCTGCCCAAGGAGGGCGCCAGGCGCGCCTTCCTATGTGAGGGAGGGAGGCGCCCTAGGTGCGGGAGCCGATCCTGATGTGGCACCGCTAGAGGCGCCACTCCCCTGAGGCCTTGTGTGGTGTAGTTGCTTCTTCTTCTTGGGGGTGGCCTTAGGAGGGTACTGCGTGCCCTCGCTGTCAGGGTCTTTGATTGCTGTGGCTTGGAAGGCGCGCTCGAGGGAGCACACCATATCTCTTTCTTCGCAGGGGACGGTGATGATTCCGCCACTTCTTGGCATCTTGAGGACGTTGTAGCCATGGTGGGTCACTGCCATGAATTTGGCCAGGGTCGGATACCCGACGATGGCATTGTACAATAGACGGATGTGGGCGACGTCAAAGTCGACGAGCTCGGTGTGGTAGTTGTCGCGCTGACCGAAGGTGGCGGGGAGACGAACTTGCCCTATCGGGGTGGTGGAGCCATCAGTCACTCCTGAGAAGGGCTTGGTGGGCTGAAGCTAATCGTAGGGCACTTGGAGGCTGTCGAACGTCTCACCAAACAGGACATTGAGCCCCGCGCAGCCGTTGATGAGGGTCTGGGTGACTTGGGCATTGCTGATGATGGGTGAACAGAGCATCGGGAGGACGCCGGCTGTCGCCGCGCACTTGAGTTGGTCTGCTGAGCTGAAGGTGATGGCGTACTTGGACCACCTGAGAGGGCGCATGGCCTCGAGCCTGGGGAGGGCTACATTCACCTCGTGAGAGAATGCTTGAAGATGCGCTGGGAAGCCAGGGCCTGAGCACCACCCAAGATGCAAGCGATGGCGCGCGATTCCTAGGAGCCCCCAACCCCCTCGTCCTGATCGTGGTCGTCGTTCCTTCTTGGTGGTGGAGGTAGTGGAGGAAGACCAGGATTGCCCTGAGGACGGTCCTCGCGAGGCTAGCCACGCCAGGCGCCCTCACGAGGCTGCTCTTGCCAGTGGTCCTCACGAGACCGGTCGCGCCACTCCTGGCGGGGGCCGTGGTTGTCCCAGCGTCCTCCACCTCGTCCTCCTCCTCGGCCATAGCCCCAGTCATTGTGCTCGGGGCGTCGACCGAAGCGTCCATCTCGGATGGCCCCGAGCTCTTGACAATCGTTGGTGTTGTAGGTGTGTACTTTGTGGAAGGCATAGAATGGACGGCTGCCCTTGGACGACTCGGGGTGGTCCTGGCTGCGCTTCATGTCCGGCTCTGCCGCGAGTACGACCACTCCCTTGCGCTTCACGTCCTTGACCTTGGCCTTCTTCTCCTCTGGGTCGGCAACAAGGAGCTCGAGGAGGGAGAGACGCCCTTCCTCAACTCTTGCGCACTTGGTCGCTATGTTGAAAAGCTCCAGAGTCATGCATAGCTCCTCGTGGATGGAGAGCTCTTCCTTCATCTTGACGTCGCGAACGCCATTGGAATACACTGAGATGATGGCTTCGTCCGTCACCTTGGGAATCTTGAGGCGGACGCTATTAAAGCGCTAAATGTACTTCTACAGGGTCTCTCCCGGCTGTTGCTTGACGCGACACAGGTCACCCGCGGCCGGAGGATGGTCGCGAGTGCCATGGAAGTTGGCGATGAAGTGGTTGCGCATCTCACCCCAGGAGGAGATCGATCCCGCGGGCAGGTTCAGGAGCCATGAGCAGGCACCATCCTTGAGAGCCATGGGAAACAAATTCGCCATGACTTTTTCATCGCCGTTGGCCACCTCGATGCTCAGCTGGTAGAGCTGCAGGAACTCCGCGGGGTCGGGGGTGTCGTCATAGCACGGAGGCAGATCCGGCTTGAAGTTTCCTGGCCAAACAACGCCGCGCAGCTCGGGAGCGAAGGCGCGGTAGCCTGCGGTGGCAACCTGGACCATCGCCAAGGGCGGAGCCTGCCCTTGATGTCCACGCATCGCCGCCGCAGGCGGCACGTGGTCTTGTCGTGGTGGCGCCGGGAGGGCTGGAGCGTTTTCTTGCGGCTGGGGAACCTCTTGGCAGCTTCCTTCTTCGTGCGCGGGCATACGGCGCGCAGATCACGCCGCGGGACCGTGTGTCTTGGGGTGAGGACACCGTCTTGACACGGAGGGTGCGGTGGCGCTCTGTGAGCTGCCCGTCTCGGCGCAAGGGTGCTGTCTTGATGTGGAGGCGGTGGAGGCTCTCCGTGAGCTACATCGCCCGCGGCTGGAGGTGGGCGAGGCAGCGAGAGGGATGGTGCAGGTGATCCCCCAACGGTGCTGATGAGGTTGGCGATGCGGTCTAACCAGTCCTCGTAGAGGTCGTCGACCAGGCGCTAGCACAGGAGCTCGCATGCCATGAGCAGCGCAGCCTGCGCATCCGTGACCACACGGCGAGTGTGAGACGATGAGCCAGCCGGAGTCAGCGACGGGGTAGCAGTGCGGCCGTCCCGCCGCACGGAGGGGGTGCAGTGATGATGCTTGCTGCTCGTTCGCTGCCGGGACGGTAGCGGCGTTGGCAACAGGAGATGGAGAACGACTTGGAGGCCCGCCGATAGGGGCTGTCTGAGCGACACGGGTGGCGAGGGCAGCCCGACGCTCGGCGAGGGAAGCCCAACGCTTGGCGAGGGCTCGGCGCACGTCTAACATGAATGTGGCGAAGCGGTGGAACGTGGATCAACGGAAGGAAGGCTTCAGCGCGCCCCTACCTGGAGCACCAAATGTCAGATTTTGGGTTCCAGCAAAACCCTTGAGGTTCAAACACTCGGGTGCGCACGAAGATCTCTCTTCCCTCATGCTGACGCCCTCACCGCAATCTCAAGGCTTAGCACATCGAACTCGTGGAACAAAGGGACACAAGATTTATACTGGTTCGGGCCACCGATGTGGTGTAATACCCTGCTCCAGTGTGGTGTGGTGGATTGCCTCTTGGGCTAAGGATGAACAGTTACAAGGGAAGAACAGCCCCCTGAGGAGAGGTGCCCTTGTGCTTGGTGAGTTTGTGTGATGGCATTGGTGGAATGGATCCGGTCCAAGATGATCTCCGGTCCAAGATGAGATCTGGTCCAAGATGAGATGCCTCCCTACGGTGGTGGCTAGCCCTATATATAGAGGCCCGGGCCCTCTTCCCAAGGTGGAAAGGAATCCCACAATGGCCGATTTGAAGGGGCACAACTAGTACATGCTATCCTAACAAAAGATGGTCTTCACCTGCCAAAGGCTCCGATGGTCACGCCGTCCTGGGCTCCACAGTGACCTCCGTCCTGCCGTCCTGCTGGTCTTGGTTTCATTGCACCGATATGGAAACCTTTGCCTGCTGCCTCAGGACTCCTCGCCTGTGCTTGCCTCTTTAGCACCAAAGAGGAAACAAGGACACTGCGCGTGCTGGCGCCCGCCTGGCGCCCGCCTGGCCTTGGTCATCATGGCTTGCGTGAAAGGAACCTCGCAAGGTGCCCCTTGCCTTGATCTCTCCGCCCCTCGCGAGCCAGCTTGGTGAGGCCGCCCCCGAGGAGGTCTTGCATCATCCGCCTCGCGAGGCTCGGCACCTTGTGAGGGTCTTGAGTGTTTGCTGATGAAGATGGGCCACATGGGGCCGCTGATGGAGCCGCCCATGGGCCGCAAGCAGGCAAGTCTAGGGACCCCTATTCCCAGGACGCCAACAGCTGTAGGGCTTCCGATTTGCTGAGGCCAGAATGCGTGAGGTGTTCAAGGGCCTTATCACGAGCTTCGAGGTATTCTTCTGTACCTTTATTTAAGAATGACCTCCATGCTTAGATTTATGCGTATCTGTTCGAGGACATTTTTTCTTATATTACGACACAATACTTAGATAGTGTAGCCAGTGAGTAGCCCCCGAGCCCAAGGCTAGTTTTGCAAAACTAGCTTTGCGATCGAAGCAATATACTACAAGCTTGCAAATGAGTATCCCCCAAGACTGTAGCCTGTGTATTCAAAATTTTGATGCCTGGTACATGGGCTAATTTTAAAGTGCTTATTCGTAGGTTTCTACGTCGGCTCCGATCTTCGCCTCCGAGGAGACCACGGAGATGAACCGAAAGCTTGAGAGGTCCGAGAAGAACCTCAATCTGATGAACAAACAGATTGAGCAACCTCAGGGTAAAATCTAGAACATTGTTAATTGTACTCTATGCCAGAATAGCTTAGTGCAAGAGAAGCTAATGCTGAGCTGTTTTAATGACAACGGCTTTGTCCGGCTTGAGGGGCCTAAGGCCGAGCTTGAGAAAGCTTGGCAGGAGGCCGAGTAGCTCCCAAGGCGGAGAAGGACCTAGCCGCTGAAAAGGTGGCTTGGGGCAAGGATCAGGCATGGGGCATGGAGGTGGAGGAGACCCTGAAGGGGGTCTACGAGGCCCGTGATTCCCTTCAGGCCATGGAGGAGAATGCGAGCTAGGAGGTCAAAAATCTCTGTCTTGCACACTCCAAGATCTAGACCCAAACCAGGGCCGACCGTGAGGTGCTCCAGCAGGTGGAGAAAATTGCCGCGGGTAGGCCATATTTACTTCAATGTGTGTTTGGCAGCAAAGGGCTCGTTGAGCTCACCCAGCTGTGGTGCTCACTACAAAAAAAACCACTCCCGTGATGATACGTGATTGTCACAGTAGGTCACGTTTTGTGTCATGCATGTACATCCATGACGATTTTATGACGGAATCAAGATAGTCATACCTGTGCTGTCGTAGAAGTGTTCCATGACAATACCAAAATAATCATCATGGAAGTGTCCACTTCCATGACGATAAATGGCGCGTCATGGAAGCGCTTTCGTCAAGGGTAACCATCACGTGGCATCCACCGTAACGGGTCGCCGTTAAGCTATCAGGTTTCGATTTGGATCTGATAACTCGTTAATAGCTCGGACCAATGGGGATTTTCCACATGTAAAATTCTCATTCGCCAGCGGATCCATGTGTCGGCTCAGCGTTGGTATAGTTTTCATCCAACGAATGGACGGGACCTGCCTATGATACATGGACACGTGGCTCGACCCAACAGTGGCCCATTCAGGTCAAAAGGTCGACCCGTTTAACCTAGTCAAAAGGTAACGACCGACCCACTTAAAGCCTGTTAGCGGCATGTTCGCATATAGCCCATTTATAGCCTGCTAACTCACGACACATTATGGCCTATCCGAATTAGGCCAGTAGCGTCATCTACTCCGTCCAATATGATTCCAGCCCGTTGTAACTTCTGGCCCATGCATGGCCCATGACGTCTTTCGGCCCATATGAGGCCCTTCGTAACTCTTGGCCCATCAATGGCCTGTGGTGAAACTGGCCCGTAATGGAAGTGTATCGCTTTATACCCATTAACAACCCATTATTCCATTGGGCCGTTTTCAACCCATGTTATCTTTCATCCTTCTCAGGGCCCATTTATTCTTGGGCCGAATTGCAGCATTCGATTACTTACAGTCCATTTCCGGCCTGCTCCGGTTGTGGGCCTGATGACCCACAAGTGTAGGGGATCTATCGTAGCTTTTCGATAAGTAAGAGTGTCGAACCCAACGAGGAGCAGAAGGAAATGATAAGCAGTTTTCAGTAAGGTATTCTCTGCAAGCACTGAAATTATCGGTAATAGATAGTTTTGTGATAACGTAATTTGTAACGAGTAGCAAGTAATAAAGGTAAATAAGGTGCATCAAGATGTCCCAATCCCTTTTGTAGCAAAGGACAAGCCTGGACAAACTCTTATATGATGTAAAGCGCTCCCGGGGACACATGGGAATTATCGTCAAGCTAGTTTTCATCACGATCATATGATTCGTGTTCGGTACTTTGATAATCTGATATGTGGGTGGACCGGTGCTTGGGTACTGCCCTTACTTGGACAAGCAACCCAGTTATGATTAACCCCTATTGCAAGCATCTGCAACTACAACAGGAGTATTAAGGTTAACCTAACCATAGCATGAAACATATGGATCCAAATCAGCCCCTTACGAAGCAACGCATAAAATAGGGTTTAAGCTTCTGTCACTCTAGCAACCCATCATCTACTTATTACTTCCCAATTACTCCCTCTAGGCCCAAACAATGGTGAAGTGTCATGTAGTCGACGTTCACATGACACCACTAGAGGGATGACAACATACATCTCATCAAAATATTGAACGAATACCAAATTCACATGACTACTAATAGCAAGACTTCTCCCATGTCCTCAGGAACAAACGTAACTACTCACAAAGCATATTCATGTTCATAATCAGAGGGGTATTAATACGCATAATGGATCAGAACATATGATCTTCCACCAAGTAAACCAACTAGCATAGAGTAATCAACACTACTAGCAACCCACAGGTACCAATCTGAGGTTTGGATACAAAGATTGGATACAAGATATGAACTAGGGTTTGAGAGGAGATGGTGTTGGTAAAGATGTTGATGGAGATTTGTTGGGGAACGTTGCAGAAAACAAAAAATTTCCTACTGTTTCACCAAGATCCATCTATGAGTTCATCTAGCAACGAGTGATCGGATTGCATCTACATACCTTTGTAGATCACGCACGGAAGCGTTCAAAGAACGGGGATGAGGAAGTCGTACTCGACGTGATCCAAATCACCGGAGATCCTAGCGCCGAACGGACGGCACCTCCGCGTTCAACACATGTACGGTCAGCGTGACGTCTCCTCCTTCTTGATCCAGCAAGGGGGGAGGAGAGGTTGATGAAGATCCAGCAGCACGACAGCGTGGTGGTGGATGCAGGGGTCACCACAGCAGGGCTTCGCCGTTCTACTGCGAGAGGGAGAGGTGTAGCAGGGGAGAGGGAGGCGCCAAGACTCAAGGGTGCGGCTGCCCCTCCCTCCCCCCCTTTATATAGGCTCCCCTAGGGGGGCGCCGGCCCTAGGAGATGGGATCTCCTAGGGGGGGGCGGCCAAGGGTGGAGTAGCCCCCAAGGCAAGTGGGGGCGCCCCCCCCCCACCCTAGGGTTTCCAACCCTAGGCGCAGGGGGTGGACCAAGGGGGCGCACCAGCCCACTATGGGCTGGTTCCCCTCCCCACTTCAGCCCATGGGGCCCTCCGGGATGGGTGGCCCCACCCGGTGGACCCCCGGGACCCTTCCGGTGGTCCCGGTACAATACCGGTGACCCCCGGAACTCTCCCGATGGCCGAAACTGCACTTCCTATATATAATTCTTCACCTCCAGACCATTCCGGGACTCCTCGTGACGTCCGGGATCTCATCCGGGACTCCAAACAACTTTCGGGTTACTGCATATTATATCTCTACAACCCTAGCGTCACCAAACCTTAAGTGTGTAGACCCTACGGGTTCGGGAGACATGTAGACATGACCGAGATGGCTCTCTGGACAATAACCACCAGCGGGATCTGGATACCCATGTTGGCTCCCACATGCTCCTCGATGATCTCATCGGATGAACCACGATGTCGAGGATTCATGCAACCCCGTATACAATTCCCTTTGTCAATCGGTATGTTACTTGCCCGAGATTCGATCGTCGGTATCCCAATACCTCGTTCAATCTCGTTACCGGCAAGTCACTTTACTCATACCGTAATGCATGATCATGTGACCAGACACTTGGTCACTTTGAGCTCATTATGATGATGCATTACCGAGTGGGCCCAGAGATACCTCTCCGTCATACGGAGTGACAAATCCCAGTCTTGATCCGTGTTAACCCAACAGACACTTTCGGAGATACCCGTAGTATACATTTATAGTCACCCAGTTATGTTGTGACGTTTGGTACACCCAAAGCACTCCTACGGTATCCGGGAGTTACACGATCTCATGGTCTAAGGAAAAGATACTTGACATTGGAAAAACTCTAGCAAACGAACTATACGATCTTGTGCTATGTTTAGGATTGGGTCTTGTCCATCACATCATTCTCCTAATGATGTGATCTCGTTATCAATGACATCCAATGTCCATAGTCAGGAAACCATGACTATCTGTTGATGAACGAGCTAGTCAACTAGAGGCTTACTAGGGACATGTTGGTGTCTATGTATTCACACATGTATTACGATTTCCGGATAACACAATTATAGCATGAATAAAAGACAATTATCATGAACTAGGAAATATAATAATAATCCTTTTATTATTGCCTCTAGGGCATATTTCCAACAGTCTCCCACTTGCACTAGAGTCAATAATCTAGTTACATTGTGATGAATCGAACACCCATGGAATTCTGGTGCTGATCATGTTTTGCTCTAGGGAGAGGTTTAGTCAACGGATCTGCTACATTCAGGTCCGTATGTACTTTACAAATATCTATGTCTCCATCTTGAACATTTTCATGAATGGAGTTGAAGCGACGCTTGATGTGCCTGGTCTTCTTGTGAAACCTGGGCTCCTTGGCAAGTGCAATAGCTCCAGTGTTGTCACAGAAGAGTTTGATCAGCCCCGATGCATTGGGTATGACTCCTAGGTCGGTGATGAACTCCTTCACCCAAATTGCTTCATGTGCTGCCTCCGAGGCTGCCATGTACTCCGCTTCACATGTAGATCCCGCCACGACGCTCTGCTTGCAACTGCACCAGCTTACTGCCCCACCATTCAAAATATACACGTATCTGGTTTGTGACTTAGAGTCATCCAGATCTGTGTTGAAGCTAGCGTCGACGTAACCCTTTACGACGAGCTCTTTGTCACCTCCATAAACGAGAAACATTTCCTTAGTCCTTTTCAGGTACTTCAGGATATTCTTGACCGCTGTCCAGTGTTCCTTGCCGGGATTACTTTGGTACCTACCTACCAAACTTACGGCAAGGTTTACATCAGGTCTGGTACATAGCATGGCATACATAATAGAACCTATGGCTGAGGCATAGGGGATGACACTCATCTCTTCTATATCTTCTGCCGTGGTCGGACATTGAGCTGAGCTCAATTTCACACCTTGCAACACGGGCAAGAACCCCTTCTTAGACTGATCCATATTGAACTTCTTCAATATCTTATCAAGGTATGTGCTTTGTGAAAGACCTATGAGGCGTCTTGATCTATCTTTATAGATCTTGATGCCTAATATATAAGTAGCTTCTCCAAGGTCCTTCATTGAAAAACTCTTATTCAAGTAGGCCTTAATGCTGTCCAAAAGCTCTATATCATTTCCCATCAAAAGTATGTCATCTACATATAATATGAGAAATGCTACAGGGCTCCCACTCACTTTCTTGTAAACGAAGGCTTCTCCATAAGTCTGCATAAACCCAAACGCTTTGATCATCTCATCAAAGCGAATGTTCCAACTCCGAGATGCTTGCACCAGCCCATAAATCGAGCGTTGGAGCTTGCACACCTTGTCAGCATTCTTAGGATCGACAAAACCTTCCGGCTGCATCATATACAATTCTTCCTTAAGGAAACCATTAAGGAATGCCGTTTTGACGTCCATTTGCCATATCTCATAATCATAGAATGCGGCAATTGCTAACATGATTCGGACGGACTTCAGCTTCGCTACCGGTGAGAAAGTCTCATCGTAGTCACATTACCATCCGCGTCTGTCTTCTTCTTAAATATCCATTTATTTTCTATGGCTCGCCGCTCAACGGGCAAGTCAGTCAAAGTCCATACTTCGTTTTCATACATGGATCCTATCTCGGATTTCATGGCTTCCAGCCATTTGTCGGAATCCGGGCCCGCCATCGCTTCTTCATAGTTCGAAGGTTCACCGTTGTCCAACAACATGATTTCCAAGACAGGGTTGGCGTACCACTCTAGTGCGGAACGTGTCCTTGTGGACCTATGAAGTTCAGTAGCAACTTGATCTGAAGTTTCATGATCATCATCATTAACTTCCTCTCTAGTCGGTGCAGGCACCTCAGGAACATTCTCTTGAGTTGCGCCATTTGCCGGTTCAAGAGGTAATACTTCATCAAGTTCTACTTTCCTCCCACTTACTTCTTTTGAGAGAAACTCCTTCTCTAGAAAGGATCCATTCTTGGCAACAAAGATCTTGCCTTCGGATCTGAGGTAGAAGGTATACCCAATAGTTTCTTTAGGGTATCCTATGAAGACGCATTTTTCCGACTTGGGTTCGAGCTTTTCAGGTTGAAGTTTCTTGACATAAGCATCGCATCCCCAAAATTTTAGAAACGACAGCTTAGGTTTCTTCCCAAACCATAACTCATACTGTGTCGTCTCAACGGATTTTGACGGAGCCCTATTTAAAGTGAATCCGGCACTCTCTAAAGCATAGCCCCAAAATGATAGCGGTAAATCGGTAAGAGACATCATAGATCGCACCATATATAATAGAGTGCGATTACGACGTTCGGACACACCATTACGCTGAGGTGTTCCAGGCGGCGTGAGTTGTGAAACTATTCCACATTTTCTTAAGTGTGTGCCAAATTCGTGACTCAAGTATTCTCCTCCACGATCTGATCGCAGGAACTTGATTTTCCTGTCACATTGATTCTCAGCCTCACTCTGAAATTCCTTGAACCTTTCAAAGGTCTCGGACTTGTGTTTCATTAAGTAGACATACCCATATCTACTCAAGTCATCAGTGAGGGTGAGAACATAACGATAACCACCGCGAGCCTCAACACTCATTGGACCGCACACATCAGTATGTATGATTTCCAATAAGTTGGTTGCTCGCTCCATTTTTCCTGAGAACGGAGTCTTGGTCATTTTACCCATGAGGCATGGTTCGCATGTGTCAAATGATTCGTAATCAAGAGACTCTAAAAGTCCATCTGCATGGAGCTTCTTCATGCATTTGACACCTATGTGACCAAGGCGGCAGTGCCACAAGTATGTGGGACTATCATTATCAACCTTACATCTTTTGGTACTCACACTATGAATATGTGTAGCATTACGCTCGAGATTCATTAAGAATAAACCATTCACCATCGGAGCATGACCATAAAACATATCTCTCATATAAATAGAACAACCATTATTCTCGGATTTAAATGAGTAGCCATCTCGAATTAAACGAGATCCTGATACAATGTTCATGCTCAAAGCTGGCACTAAATAACAATTATTGAGGTTTAAAACTAATCCCATAGGTAAATGTAGAGGTAGCGTGCCGACGGCGATCACATTGACCTTGGAACCATTCCCGACGCGCATCGTCACCTCGTCCTTCGGCAGTCTCCGCTTATTCCGCAGCTCCTGTTTTGAGTTACAAATGTGAGCAACCGCACCGGTATCAAATACCCAGGAGCTACTACGAGTATTGGTAAGGTACACATCAATTACATGTATATCACATATACCTTCCGTTTTGCCGGCCTTCTTGTCCGCTAAGTATTTGGGGCAGTTTCGCTTCCAGTGACCACTTTCCTTGCAATAAAAGCACTCAGTCTCGGGCTTGGGTCTATTCTTTGGCTTCTTCCCGGTAGCTTGCTTGCCGGGCGCGGCAACTCCCTTGCCGTCCTTCTTGAAGTTTTTCTTACCCTTGCCTTTCTTGAACTTAGTGGTTTTATTCACCATCAACACTTGATGTTCCTTTTTGACTTCTAGCTCTGCTGATTTCAGCATTGCAAATACTTCAGGAATGGTCTTTTCCATCCCCTGCATATTGAAGTTCATCACAAAGCTCTTGTAGCTCGGTGGAAGCGACTGAAGGATTCTGTCAATGACCGCGTCATCCGGGAGATTAACTCCCAGCTGAGTCAAGCGGTTATGTAACCCTGACATAGTGAGTATGTGCTCACTGACAGAACTATTTTCCTCCATCTTACAGCTGAAGAACTTGTCGGAGACTTCATATCTCTCAACCCGGGCATGAGCTTGAAAAACCATTTTCAGCTCTTCGAACATCTCATATGCTCTATGTCTCTCAAAACGCTTTTGGAGCCCCAGTTCTAAGCTGTAAAGCATGCCGCACTGAATGAGGGAGTAATCATCGGTACGTGTCTGCCAAGTGTTCATAACGTCTTGTTCTGTAGGGAGAACAGGTGCATCACCTAGCGGTGCTTGTAGGACATAATCTTTCTTGGCAGCTATGAGGATGATCCTCAGGTTCCGGACCCAGTCCGTATAGTTGCTGCCATTGTCTTTCAGCTTGGTTTTCTCTAGGAACGCGTTGAAGTTGAGGACAACGTTGGCCATTTGATCTACAATACATGTTGTAAAGATTTTAGACTAAGTTCATGTAATTAAGTTCATCTAATAAAATTATTCAATGAGCTCCCACTTAGATAGACATCCCTCTAGTCATCTAAGTATAACATGATTCGAGTTAACTAGGCCGTGTCCGATCATCACGTGAGACGGACTAGCCAACATAGGTGCACATCTTCATGTTGATCGTATCTTCTATACGACTCATGCTCGACCTTTCGGTCTTCTGTGTTCCGAGGCCATGTCTGTACATGCTAGGCTCGTCAAGTCAACCTAAGTGTTTGCATGTGTAAATCTGTCTTACATCCGTTGTATGTGAACGTTGGAATCTATCACACCCGATCATCACGTGGTGCTTCGAAACAACGAACTGTCGTAATGGTGCACAGTTAGGGGGAACACTTTCTTGAAATTATTATGAGGGATCATCTTATTTACTACCGTCGTTCTAAGTAAACAAGATGCAAAAACATGATAAACATCACATGCAATCAAATAATAATAGTGACATGATATGGCCAATATCACATAGCTCCTTTGATCTCCATCTTGGGGCTCCATGATCATCTTGTCACCGGCATGACACCATGATCTCCATCATCATAATCTCCATCATCGTGTCTCCATGAAGTTTCTCGCCAACTATTACTTCTACTACTATGGCTAACACGTTTAGCAATAAAGTAAAGTAATTTACAAGGCGTTTCTCAACGACACGCAGGTCATACAAAAAATAAAGACAACTCCTATGGCTCCTGCCGGTTGTCATACTCATCGACATGCAAGTCGTGATTCCTATTACAATAGCATGAACATCACATATATATCATTCATCACAACTTTGGCCATATCACATCACAAAACACTTGCTGCAAAAACAAGTTAGACGTCCTCTAATTGTTGTTGCAAGTTTTACGTGGCTGCAATAGGGTTCTAGCAAGAACGTTTTCTTACCTACGTGAAAGCCACAACGTGATTTTTCAACTTCTATTTACCCTTCATAAGGACCCTTTTCATCGAATCCGCTCCAACTAAAGTGGGAGAGACAGACACCCGCCAGCCACCTTATGCAACAAGTGCATGTCAATCGGTGGAACCGGTCTCACGTAAGCGTACGTGTAAGGTTGGTCCGGGCCGCTTCATCCCACAATACCGTTGAAGCAAAATAAGACTAGTAGCGGCAAGAATGTTGACAACATCTACGCCCACAACAAATTGTGTTCTACTCGTGCAAAGAGAACTACGCATAGACCTAGCTCATGATGCCACTGTTGGGGAACGTTGCAGAAAACAAAAAATTTCCTACGGTTTCACCAAGATCCATCTATGAGTTCATCTAGCAACGAGTGATCGGATTGCATCTACATACCTTTGTAGATCACGCGCGGAAGCGTTCAAAGAACTGGGATGAGGAAGTCGTACTCGACGTGATCCAAATCACCGGAGATCCTAGCGCCGAACGGACGGCACCTCCGCGTTCAACACACGTACGGTCAGCGTGACGTCTCCTCCTTCTTGATCCAGCAAGGGGGGAGGAGAGGTTGATGAAGATCCAGCAGCACGACGGCGTGGTGGTGGATGCAGGGGTCACCGCAGCAGGGCTTCGCCGTTCTACTGCGAGAGGGAGAGGTGTAGCAGGGCAGAGGGAGGCGCCAAGACTAAAGGGTGCGGCTGCCCCTCCCTCCCCCCCCTTTATATAGGCTCCCCGAGGGGGGCGCCGGCCCTAGGAGATGGGATCTCCTAGGGGGGCGGCCAAGGGTGGAGTAGCCCCCAAGGCAAGTGGGGGCGCCCCCCCCCCACCCTAGGGTTTCCAACCCTAGGCGCAGGGGGTGGGCCAAGGGGGCGCACCAGCCCACTATGGGCTGGTTCCCCCTCCCACTTCAGCCAATGGGGCCCTCCGGGATGGGTGGCCCCACCCGGTGGACCCCCAGGACCCTTCCGATGGTCCCGGTACAATACCGGTGACCCCCGAAACTCTCCCGGTGGCCGAAACTGCACTTCCTATATATAATTCTTCACCTCCGGACCATTCCGGAACTCCTCGTGATGTCCGGGATCTCATCCGGGACTCCGAACAACTTTCGGGTTACTGCATATTATATCTCTACAACCCTAGCGTCACCGAACCTTAAGTGTGTAGACCCTACAGGTTCGGGAGACATGTAGACATGACCGAGATGGCTCTCTGGTCAATAACCAACAGCGGGATCTGGATACCCATGTTGGCTCCCACATGCTCCTCGATGATCTCATCGGATGAACCACGATGTCGAGGATTCAAGCAACCCCGTATACAATTCCCTTTGTCAATCGGTATGTTACTTGCCCGAGATTCGATCGTCGGTATCCCAATACCTCGTTCAATCTTGTTACCGGCAAGTCACTTTACTCGTACCGTAATGCATGATCACGTGACCAGACACTTGGTCACTTTGAGCTCATTGTGATGATGCATTACCGAGAGGGCCCAGAGATACCCTCCGTCATACGGAGTGACAAATCCCAGTCTTGATCCGTGTCAACCCAACAGACACTTTTGGAGATACCCATAGTATACCTTTATAGTCACCTAGTTACGTTGTGACGTTTGGTACACCCAAAGCACTCCTACGGTATCCGGGAGTTACACGATCTCATGGTCTAAGGAAAAGATACTTGACATTGGAAAAACTCTAGCAAACGAACTATACGATCTTGTGCTATGTTTAGGATTGGGTCTTGTCCATCACATCATTCTCCTAATGATGTGATCTCGTTATCAATGACATCCAATGTCCATAGTCAGGAAACCATGACTATCTGTTGATCAACGAGCTAGTCAACTAGAGGCTTACTAGGGACATGTTGGTGTCTATTATTCACACATGTATTACGATTTCCGGATAACACAATTATAGCATGAATAAAAGACAATTATCATGAACAAGGAAATATAATAATAATCCTTTTATTATTGCCTCTAGGGCATATTTCCAACAAAGATTGACCCCCTCCCGATGAGAGGGTCGTTGGTGATAATGATGGTGATGATTTTCCCCTCCCGGAGGGAAGTTTCCCCAGCAGAACAGCTCCTCCAGAGCCCTGGATTGGTTCCGCCAAGGTTTTGCCTCGTGGCGGCAGAGTCTCATCCCGAAAGCTTGCTTATGATTTTTTCCTCGACGAAAGACTCCATATAGCAGAAGATGGGCATCGGAGGGCCATCAGGGGGCCCACGAGGCAGGGGGCGCGCCCAGGGGGTAGGTCGCGCCCCCACCCTCGTGGCCAGGGTGTGGCCCCCCTCTGGAACTTCTTGCGCTCAGTATTTTTTTAATATTCTAGAAATAACTTCCGTGAAGTTTTAGGACTTTTGGAGCTGTGCAGAATAGGTCTCTAAGATTTGCTCCTTTTCCAGACCAGAATCCCAGCTTCCGGCATTCTCCCTCATCATGTAAACCTTGTAAAAGAAGAGAGAATAGGCATAAGTATTGTGACATAATGTGTAATAACAGCGCATAATGCAATAAATATCGATATAAAAGCATGATGCAAAATGGACGTATCAACTCCCCCAAGCTTAGACCTCGCTTGTCCTCAAGCGAAAGCCAAAGTCGAAAAATATGTCCACATGTTTAAAGATAGAGGTGTCGATAAAAATAAAATACAAACATGAGGGCATCATGATCATTCTTGGAACAGCAACACACACACACACACACATATATATATATATTGTCATATAATCTCTTATGCTAAAGTAACAATTCAATCACAATTTCAAGTATGAATCATAAACTTCATTGAGAACCAACAAACTCTAATCTCAGTCACTGAGGCAATTGCAATTTATCATAACATAGGAAAGAGTCAATATAAGAGCTTTTCAGCAAGTCCACATACTCTACCATCTTTTAGTCTTTCACAATTGCTAACACTCACGCAATATTTATGGGTATGAAGTTTTAATCGGAGATAGAGAAAGATAGGGGCTTATAGTTTTGCCTCCCAACGTTTTACCTCAAGGGTAAAGTCAACAATAATAGTTCATGAAGACTCACATCCGATAGCTATATATATCAGGATCTTTCCAACATATTGTGCTTGCCAAAGGATAAAATGTAAAAAGGAAAGGTGAAGATCACCATGACTCTTATGTAAGGTAGAAGATAAAAGTAAAAGATAGGCCCTTCATAGAGGGAAGAAGAGGTTGTCATGCGTTTTTATGGTTGGATGCACAAAATCTTAATGCAAAAGAACGTCACTTTATATTGCCACTTGTGATATGTACCTTTATTATGCAATCTGTCGCTTTTATTTCTTCCATATCACAAGATCGTATAAAGCTTATTTTCTCCGCACTAATAAGTCATACATATTTAGAGAGCAATTTTTATTGCTTGCACCGATGACAACTTACTTGAAGGATCTTACTCAATCCATAGGTAGATATGGTGGACTCTCATGGCAAAACTGGGTTTAGGGATATTTGGAAGCACAAGTAGTATCTCTACTTGGTGCGAAGAGATTGGCTAGCATGAGAGGGAAAGGCAAGCTCAACATGTTGGATGATCCATGACAATATAATTTATCTCAGATGAAAGAAAACATAACCCATTACATGGTCTTCCTTGTCCAACGTCAACTCTTAGCATGTCATACTTTAATGAGTGCTCACAATCATAAAAGATGTCCAAGATAGTATATTTATATGAGAACCTCTCTTTCTTTGTTACTTCCTATTAATTGCAACGATGACCAAAACAAATTTGTCAACACTCAACAACTTTTATTCATCATGCTCTTTATATGCGAAGTCATTACTCTCCATAAGATCCATATGATCTCCTTATTTCTTTTTTATTTCTTCTCTTTTATTTTATTCCCTCAAGATCATAGCGAAATAATCAAGCCCTTGACTCAACACTAATCTTTATTATATAGCTCATGGACTCGATTACATAGAGGGATCATAAAGCAAAACTCACAACTAGATCATACTAAAGCTTTATTCTACTAGAACAAGATATTATCAAAAGGATCGAACTAAGAAAAACGGTAAAGATAAAAGTGATGGTGATAAGATACCGGGGCACTCCCCCAAGCTTGGCAGTTGCCAAGGGGAGCGCCCATACCCATGTGATTATGTCTCCTTCTTCGGGGATGGTGATGTGATATTCTAGGCGATGATGCCTCTCAGGATACGATTCTCTTCCACGAGCTTATTGACTTGCTGCTTGAGGTTCATTATTTCCTTACGGAGCTTGCCAGTGACGGCTAAATCCCCTTTCACCCAAGGATGTTGCATAGCTGCGGGAGAACAAGTAACACTCTTTTTCATATTTTCATAAGAAAGAAATCTAACATTGGAAGGGATAACCGAGTTTGGAATAGCTGAGCTCTGTGGTACCCCATCGTGAATCCTGCCGGGAAACGAGAAGTAACTTCTTGATCCTCTTCCATGCCATCGGTCCTTTTCAAGTCAGCTTTCATCTCTTCCTCTGTTGAGGGCCCAAAGTGATAGGCATCGCTGTTTGCCCCTGGACCTGGTGTCGGATGAGACACCCGACTCTCCCTGACTGACTCTTGAGAAGATATCTTGCTCTAATCTATGGCAGAAATAGCTCGAAACAAAGACAAGAGATATTTGCGTGATACGGTGGTCAAAACCTTCGGGAGATTATATAATGATTTTTTCCGACCAAAAGAAGTATCGTGCAAGAAAACAGATTCCGGAGAGCACACGAGGTGCCCACGAGGCAGGGGGCGCCTAGGGGGGTAGGACGTGCCTCCCACCCTTGTGGAAGCCCCGTGTCCTTTCCGGTCTACTTCTTATTTTCCTATTTTCTTAAATATTCCAAAATAAAGAAATATTGCCATTAGAACTATTTTGGAGTCGGTTTACTTACCGTACCATGTACCTATTCCTTTTCGGAGTCTGAAACGTTCCAGAAAGTGTCCCTTATGTATTCCTCCGGGGTTACGGTTTCAATAATATTAGTTTCAACATTTATAGGATTACCTAAGATATAATGTTTAATTCTTTGACCATTCACCACCCTCGGATTTTTGCCTTCAAAGTTGTTGATTTTTATGGCACCGAAACGGTAGACCTTCTCGATAACGTAAGGACCTTCCCATTTAGAGAGAAGTTTTCCTGCCAAAAATCTTAAACGAGAGTTGTATAACAATACATAATCACCTACATTGAACTCACGCTTTTGTATCCTTTTATCATGCCATCTTTTAACTTTTTCTTTAAACAGCTCGGCATTTTCATAAGCTTGGGTTCTCCATTTATCAAGTGAGCTAATGTCAAATAACTGTCGGATCACGGGTTCCGACAGACCCTTGAGGTTTGAACTCTGGGTGCACCCGAAGTTCTTTCCCTCCTACCGATCTACGCCCTAGCTCGCTAAGGTCTCGTGGACGAACTCGACGCACTCGCAACACAAAAGACACAAGGTTTATACTGGTTCGGGCCACCGATGTGGTGTAATACCCTACTCCAGTACGGTGGTGGTGGATTGCCTCTTGGGCTGATGATGAACAGTACAAGGGGAAGAACAACCTCCTGAGGTTGAAATGTTCGTGTGCTTAGTGCATCAAGGGTTGGCCTTCTATCAGATCCTATCTCTTTAGATCTCTCCTTCTAGATCTCCCTCCCCGTCTCTAGGTTGCTAGTCCTACTTATATAGGCCCTGGTCCTCTCCCCAAATATTGAGCGGGAAGGGAGCCAACAACGGCGGCCAATTTGAAAGGGGACAACTAGTACAAGCTATCCTGACAAAAGGTGGTCTTCGCCTGCCAAAGGTTCTGGTGGTGACGCCATCCTGGGCTCCATGGTGACCTTTGTCCTGCCGTCCTTCTGGTCTTGGTCTCGTTGCACCGATATGGAAACCTTTGTCTGATGCCCCGGTACTCCGCGCCTGCGCTTGCCTCCTTAGCACCAAAGAGGAAACAAGGACGCTGTGCGCGCTGGCGCCCGCGTGGTGTCGATCGTCATGGCTCACGTCACGAGAGCCTCGCGAGGTTCGCCCCACCTTGATATCTCCGCTCCTCGCGAGGCAGCCTAGTGAGGCTGCTCCCGATGAGGTCTTGTGTCGTCTGCCTCGCGAGGCTTGGCCCCTCGTGAGGGTCTTGAATGCCTTGTTGATGATGATGGGCCGTACAGACCTGCCAGCACAGTCACTCCATGGGCCACATGTAGGCAAGTCTGTGGACCCCCGTTCCCAGAATGCCGACAGTAGCCCCCGGGCCCAAGGCGTGCTCGGGCTTGGCTTCAAGGCAAAGCCAAAGGATCAAGCGCTGAGTGCTGCGGGCTCCAAGAGCCGGCAGCCTCGGTTGACGTGTGGCGGTTGATTGGTCGTGGGCGTCTCCGCTTCCCCACGCCACCTCGGCGGCTGCTCGATTTGACTAGTCCCTGTGACATGCAAGGAAAATCATCATTACCTGTGATCGTGGGAGGCGCCGGTTGGCCTTCTTCTGCTATAAATGGGGAGGGGGCGGAGCCCCCGTTGCCCATCTCTCCTTGGTTCACTTGCTTCTTCCTCCTTGCTCCACCGCTTGCAGGAATGGCGCCGTTGAAGAGGTTCTCCGCCACGGAGAAGGGCAAGGCCCCTCGGGAGGGACCCGGCTCCCCGGCGCCCAAGCGAGGACGTGGCTGTCCCCGCAAGCATGCCGCGACCCCCGCTGTGGCCCCCAGCTCTCGGGGTGGCGCCGCGGTGCGCGGCAGGAGTCACTCTGGTCGCGGCAGTCCGGTCGACGAGAGAAGGCACGTCGTGGTTGCGCGACCTCCCAGACCGCGGTTCCATGCGTTAGAGGTGCTGCCGGAGTTTGTTGTCTGGTCGGAGGATCCGACCGGCAGCTGGCTCCAGCTCCCCCGCTTATTTGCCGACGAGCTGCCGACCTCCGGTCCAGGCGGGCTCTGGCTGAAGGCAGACGGTTGCTGCAGCCGAGCTTCTTGGGTCGCGGTCGAGGTCTCCGTCACGGGCAACATTGCTCTGGACCGCGGTTGGCAGACGTTCGCCCGCGTGCGCGGCCTGAGCAGGCGATGCACCCTCCACTTCAAGTTCGATGGCGACGCGACCCTCTTCATGAGGGTGTTTGGGGAAGATGGCCGCCACGCCGGATGCTGCCCCGAGATGAACGACAGCGAGGAGGTGCTCGGCCTCGGCGATGGTCGGGACGAGGAGGAGGGTCACGCCTCGTCTGGCTATGGTGGCTCCTCCCTTGGCGACAGTTCCAGCAGCGGCGGCCTTGACCAGCCGCCACGCCGCCGCGCCCGCTTCGAGGGTGGTAGCGGGTCGTCTCGTCGCCGCGCACCGGTGAAGTGCGAGGAGGGGTCTGACTAGACCCGGGACGTCGCCAAGGCCCTGCCCCCGTCAGCTGCTGCAGGGGCAAGCGCCGCTTTTGTTAAGTTCCCCTTTCTCTTCCTGTATCAGAATGAAGTCAGCATGGGCCCGGAGGGGTGTGTATCGAATCATAACTTATTATCCTTTATGCTACGCTTGTTGTTTCAGTGTTGTGTGGCTATTTTGCGCAAAGATAACTTAGCCTGGTGCATTCGGGGCGCCCTCCTCCTCACGAGGCGTTTACTTCCTCGTGTCCATCTTAACCTTGTGGTCTGCGACTACTTAGGAACTGAGAAAAAATTCTTTAGGGAGTTTTACCAAGAGATTTGCCGTTCACCCAAGCCTTGACCCGGCGCCTTGTATCGTGGTACCCGTGGGGCACGGATTAGGAGAGATGCGCCAGCTTTCGGGCTCGAATGAGGGTGGCTCGCGAGGAGGCAGAGAGAAGAAAAACACTCGCGAGGGCATCTGCCTAGCCCCCCCTCGCGAGGTATGCGTGAGAGAGAACACGAGTGGACCAGAGCTGGAAAATGCGGTAAGAGACGAGGGGATCGAATCAGCAAGGAACACCAAAGGCAAACTTCGATTAAGGAAAAGCGAGCCAACTACAGAAAGGAAATGAAAAGCCATGTCCGGCACCTAATCTAGTCTTCAAGTCTTCTCACCAGTGTGGAGCTAAGTGCTGCCACTAGGTGTGGGAGGGAGCCCCAGGGCCTGAGGCCGGCGCTCCTGAGACTTCGGGGCATGTACAACCCCACTCATTATTACGTGAGAGTGTCACGGGCGGCGATTCTTCACAGGCACCGGGCCTTCTTCACAGGCTCTGGGCCTTGCTTCACAGGCTCTGGGCGTTGCTTCATGGGTAGAACATCCGGAGGTGCTGGATGTTCCAGGCGTTCTGGACAGGTATCCCGTCCTGCGTCTCCAGGCGTGCGGTGCCAGGCCTGGAGATATGGACGACCCTGAACGGGCCCTCCCACACGGGTGAAAGCTTGTGCAGCCCTTCCCTGGAGAGGACCCGCCTCAGGACGAGGTCGCCCAACTCGAGCGTCCAGGATCGGATGTTGCGGTAGTGGTATCACCGCAGCGCCTGCTGGTACCTGGCCGCCCTCAGTGCATCTTCGCAACGACGCTCCTCCCTCAGCACGAGGTCCATCCCCCGCGTGGCATCCTGCTGCGTTTCATCGAACGCTAGGACCCGTGCGGAGCGATGCCTAACCTCGTGAGTAAGGACTGCTTTAGCTTCGCAGACAAGGAAGAATGGGGTCTCGCCCGTTGGTTTGGTGGCGGTGGTGCGGATAGACCATAACACGGACTGGAGCTCATCATGCCAGCCCCTGCCACAGGCCTCGAGCTTCTTCTTGAAGGTCCTGGTCTTGAGGCCTCTCAGGACCTCCGCGTTGGCGCATTCGGCCTGACCATTGCTCTTGGGGTGCGCCACCGAAGCGTAGCAGATCTGCGTTCCAAGGTTAGCATAGTAAGTTTTGAAAAGGTTACTAGTGAACTGCGAGCCGTTATCTGTGATGATGCGGTTGGGGACCCCTAAGCAGCTCACGAGGCCCTTGATGAACTTGACTACGGAGCCGGCTAGGATGGTATGGACAGCTTCCACTTCCGCCCACTTGGTGAACTTGTCGATGGAGACATAGAGGTAAAGGGAGCCCCCAGGCGCTCGAGGGAACGGGCCCAAGATGTCTAGCCCCCAGACCATGAACGGCCATGTGAGAGGAATGATTTGGAGGCCCTGAGCCGGCTAATGAATTTGCTTGGCGTGGAACTGGCGGGCTTCACAAGACTTCACCATCTCAGCTTCGCCGTTGAGCACAGTGGGCCACTAGAATCCACTACGGAATACCTTGCCGACGAGGGTCCATGATGACGAGTGGTGCCCGCAGTCCCCACCGTGTATGTCAGTTAGCAGCTCTTTCCCCTGGTCCCTGGAAATGCAGCGCACGGAAATGTCGTTTGGCCGCTTCCTGTACAACTCATCATCCTGGATGCAGTACGTCGTGGCTTGCCGAACCACACGCTCTGAATCTTCCTCCTTCTCCGGCAGCGCCCCATGCATCAGATATTCCTTGAATTCCTTGGTCCAGCATCCCTCCTGAGGTTCGAGCGCCAAGAGCAAACGAGCTCCTGAGGTCGGGCCGCAGTCCGGGGCTCTTGTGGCAGGAGGCTGTGGGAGCTCCTCCCGAGGCTAAGCAGTGCTTGAAGGTGGCAGTGTCGCCGATGGCTTGAAGAGCCGTTCCTCAAAGACACCGGGCTCCTTTTGCTGCCACTTGGCTGCTCTCTTGGCGATGTCGTCGACTTCCTTGTTGGCGCTCTAGGGCACGTGTTGCAGCTCCAGGCCCGAGAACTGCTTCTCCATCTTGCGCACCTCCGTGAGGTATGCCTCCATATGCTCGTCCTTCGGCTCGTATACTTTGTTGGAGAAGTTGATGAGGAGCTGCGAGTCGCCTCTAACGGTAAGGCGCATCACCCCCAGAGCTGCCGCGGCCTTCAGGCCAGCTATGAGGCCTTCGTATTCCGCGATGTTGTTGGAGACCTTATCGCCCTGCTGAAAGCAGAGCTACACGGCGTAGTAGAGCTTATCCTTAGTGGGTGAGATGAGTACTGCTCCAGCCCCGCACCCTGGTGCGCGAAGGCGCCATCGAAGAACAGGACCCAACCATCTGGTGCCTCACTCCCTGGCGAGGTGGACCGGTCTTCGCCTACTTCAAGTGTCGGGGCATCCGTCCATTCCGCCACAAAATCAGCGTGCGTGGCTCCCTTGATGACGCTGGTAGTGCTGAACTCTAACTGGAATGCTTGCAGCTCGATGTTCCACTCGGTGACTCTTCCAGCAGAATTGGGTCTCCTGAGCACCCTCTCTAATGGGTAGGCTGAGACAACCTTGATGGGGTGCCCCTGGAAGTAGTGCCGTAGTTGCGTGAGGCCACCAAGAGTGCAAGCAGAAGCTTCTGAGGCATGGGATATCGTGCCCTCGCATCTCACAACACGGTGCTGACAAAATACACCGGGTGTTCGACGAGGGCTGGTGTGGTGTCTGGGCTCACGTCTTGCGGAAGTTGAGACGCTTCGTGAGGTGATGGGGCTCCTGACGCCTGATCGTTTGTGAAAATTTTGGCGACGTCGTCTTGTTGAGCTTGGTCTTTTGTCGACGCTGGCACGGCTCTTGCGGTGCCTTCCTAATCTTGCATTGCCTCAGTTGTAGCCCAGCGTAGCGCGCCCTTGGTTTGATGCTCCTCCCGAACTGCCACCAGTGTCGCGCTGGCGGAGTACGGGGTAGCAGCGAGGTAGAGCACTAGGGGCTCGAGGGGTCGTGGCGCCACCATCACCGGAGGGTTGGTCAGGTATCTCTTGAGGTCTTGAAAAGCTCGGTCGGCCTCCTGGGTCCACTCGAATGGGCCCTTCTTCATAGTCAGCTTGAAGAAGGGCAGGGCACGTTCCCCTAGCTTGGAGATGAAGCGTCCCAACACAGTTACCCGGCTAGCCAGCTTCTGCATCTCCCTAAGGGTCTGCGGTGGGCTCATGTCCTCGATGGCCTTGATCTTCTCCGGATTCGCCTCGATCCCTCTATGGGACACGAGGAAGCCCAACAGCTTGCCGGAAGGGACGCCAAACCCACACTTCTTCGGGTTAAGCCGCAAGTTCACTTGGCACAAGCTCGCGAAGGTCTCCTCCGGGTCTTGAATCAAGGTCCTCGCCTCCCGAGATGTCGGAGTAATGGGCCGCGAGTAGGCCAACCCGAGCCCTAGAACCTTTCAAGACATCGGGGCAGGCTGCGCCCCTCAAGACCCCAGGACGAAGAGCCGCCTTCAAGAAGCCAACGGCAAGATGGCCAACTAACCACTCACGGCCGAGTCCCAGAGACGACTTCTGGGAAAGCCGACACCCGACTGGTGACTTCCAGAGAAGCCGGCTTTGGGGAGTCGGCCTGCGACTCCAACACCCCTACGCCCTCATAAAGTGGGACGGGGCAGGGGAGTGGCAACGATGAAGCCCGCGCCTGCCCCTTACCAAGGGCAGGCACGGCCATAACACGCCGTACCCCGGAAGATCTCCATGCGGCGTGGCACTGTTGCCATGCCGGCCCTGACATCAGCACCGCAGGGCCGAATCCTGCACCCACGACGGCTTGTCTGTATGGCGTAGAGGCAGCGGGCCCCACCAGTCAGTGAGACCCCAGGAGACGGCAAGAGGACCACCAGTCGAACCCGTCGGGACTCGGCCCTTGGGAGTCGGCCGAGCCCTCCCCCGGGGCCCACGCGCCATTAATCAAGATGTGATGGGGAGTGGCAATAGTGATTGCCTGCCAGGCGGCGGGGCTGTTGCCACGACCTCATGATCAAGCCCGCGTCATCAGAAGCCCGGCTACAATAATCAGCAGCCGGCAAGACCCGCCCGCGGCGGACGCGGCCTGTCGGCTCCGTACCAGGCCAGTCAGCGGGGCCCGCCAGCCGGCGGGCCCCGGCGGTCGGCAGAGAAGACGGAGGTCAGAGGCGCTGACGGCTGGGCCCGCATCTAGCCGGATTACCCTTGTACCCCTGGGGGGTAGGCCTATATAAACCCCCCAGGGCACCCATGCAAAGGGTTGGAACCCATTAGCCCTAGGCTAGATCATATAGGAGGGAGAGAGCTAGCCTTGCCCTCTCCTACCTCCAAGAAACAGCTCAAGGAGAGACCATGTAAACACTTTGCCATAGTGATCATGTGGAGACCCCGCAGAGCAGCAGTAGGGGTATTATCTCCCCGGAGAGCCCTGAAGCTGGGTAAAATTCGCCGGCGTGCATGTCTTCGCCTCATCCCATTTCCAGGCACCGGCGATGTCCTACTCGCCCCCACCATGATAAGCCATCCTTTGGCATATGTCGCACCAAACCCCCGACATTTGGCGCCCACCGTGGGGCTTGGTGCACCACCATCCGGAGATCTGTTCTGGACGGGAACCCTTTTCCTCCCTGGCGAGCGCAGCCAGCCAGGCACGCCAGACGGAGTTTGCACCGACGCGCTAAGCGGCGTTGAGATCGCCTGCGCGGCCAGCTCCTTGGCCGAACTGGTCGGCGAGGTCCGCCTCTCCGACGAACCTGCGTCCAACACCGGCACGGGCGGACCTGAGAACCTCCTCGCGGGCCTCCTCGATCAACTCCACGTTTCCGGCGAGCCTGCTGTAGACTTGGAGTCCGTAGGCTCCACCGACCCGATGCTAGTCGACTCCGACACCGCGTAGCTCGACGCGTTCCCCACCAATGTGGTGGTCCATGACGAACCTCTCCCTCGCGCGGAGAGCAACGGAAGCACCGTCACCGAGGTGCTAGTCATCAATCATGACGAGCTCCTAGGCAGAGGAGCGCACGACTCACTCGGCACAGCGCTGCAAGACCTAACTGCGCCCATTCCGGAAGACGCTGATGCAGAGACGTTGGAGACGCGCCGCCTTCAGCTCATTGAAGGCGCAAAGAAGCTGGCCAGCATGAGGCGCTTGTCAGAAGCCTACCAGTGGGAGATGGATCGCGCCGTCGGCGGCTCGCCGGCCCCGGTGGGGCCCAGCCGCCTTGGCGCGGTCCAGCAGCACGGCGTAGCCATCGCCAACCTGTTTGGGGTAAGCCGCCCTGTGTACGCTACACCAGCAGAGAACATCTGAGCCGCCCAGGCAGCGGCGGATGAGTTGGACAATTTCGAGGGCGAAGAACGCCGCCTCATGATGGAGCGAGTCCAGCGGCTCCTCGACGCGGCCGCCGCGCAGAACGAGGCCGGCTGCCGCATGGAGGCGCCGCAACAGCCAAACGACGACCTTCACCGAGATCAAGGCGCGACGTCTCGGACGCCGACTGGTGGCGCCCGAGGAAGAAGAAACAAGGAGCCGGCTGTCATCCACAGTCGGACTCGCATTACCATAGAGCGCGACCGAGACGGCCACCCAAGAGCAGTGGAACGACGGGACGACTGTCCGCCTCCCCCTCCCCGCAAGGAGAGGCGAGTCTCCCCGCCACCTGTTGACCATCCGACTCTCGGTGACCGCCTTGGCCGCCGAGAGGGAGTTGGAGAGAATGACGCCCGCCACCGGATCGACCGACTTCACCGATCCTTAGCGCTGGAAGCAGAAGACGAGCTGGGTCTGCCTTGTTTCGGGCCCCGCATTCGGGACGAGCCCTTTCCCAGAGGATTCACGCTCCCAAGAGACATGCCCAAGTATACCGGCTCCGTGAAGCCGGAAGACTGGCTAGTCGACTACTCCACAGCTGTCAGCATAGCAAACGGCAACAAGCGTGTTGCCGTAAAGTACGTTCCGCTCATGCTCCAGGGCACAGCCCGGACATGGCTGAACAGCCTAAAGCCCCGCAGCATCAACAGCTGGGTCGACTTAACCAAAGCGTTCGTCCGCAACTTCACCAGCACGTACAAGCGTCCTCCCAAGCCTCGTCAGCTCTCCTTGTGCGTGCAAGGCCCCGACGAGTCGACTCGCGATTACCTCACGCGTTGGGCCGAGCTTCGGAACTCCTGTGAGGGCGTGCACGAGGTGCAGGCCATCGAGTACTTCATAGCCGGGTGCAGAGAAGGCACCCTCCTCAAGCACAAGGTCCTCTGCGACGAGCCAGAAACCCTCGACGAGCTGCTGATCATAGCGGACAAGTACGCCACGGCCGACTCCTCCATGAAGGTGGAGATTCAAATTAGCACAACTGGCAAAGTGGCCCTCAAGCTCCAAGAACTCCGGCGGTAGATGCCAGCCGGCGACAAAAGCAGGGCGACCACAAGCACAAGGCCCCGCAGCCGGCTTCCAGCAGCCGGCAAGTCACGACCGTTGAAGCCCAGCAGCCAGATGAGCAGCCTCTGCCCAAGCGACAGAAAGGCGGCAAGCCAAACTGGTTGCCGGCCTTCTCCTACGAACAGACCCTGGATGGACCTTGGAAGTTCCATAGCAGCGCGAAGCCGTCGAATCACACCACCCAAAAGTGCCACTAGCTCACCTGGATCGCCAAGGGAGACGGCCTCCTGCCTCCCCCGCCTGCTGGGCAGCCGCCTCCGCCGCCGCCCCAGCAGCCGTCTGTCAGGCCAGTCGGCGCAGTACAAGAGGAATACCCTGAAGAGCACAGAGCCTACGTGGTTTTTACCAATGTGGCTGACGATCGACGCAGCAGACGGCTGCAGCGGCAAGAGGTGAATGTTGTAGCATCGGAGACGCCAGAGTTCATGCACTGGTCTGAGAAGCCCATCAGCTGGAGCGGGGCTGACCACCCAGAAGTGATGCCGAGTCTGGGCTCCTATGCCTTGGTCCTGGATGCCACCTTTTCTATGGACAGACGAGCCGCGCGTTTCTCGCGAGTTCTGATAGACGGAGGCAGCAGCATCAATATCCTGTACAAGGACACCATGGAGAAGTTAGGAATCAAGCAAAGACAGCTCCAGAACAGCCGGACTATGTTCCACGGCATTGTTCCTGGGCTTTCCTGGTCACCCATCGGCAAGATCCTGATGGACGTCCTCTTTGGAGACAAAGATCACTTCCGCAGAGAGTCTGTTTGGTTTGAGGTGGTGGACCTTGAGAGCCCATACCATGCGCTACTTGGCCGACCCACCTTGGCCAAGTTCATGGCGGTCCCCCACTACGCCTACCTCAAGATGAAGATGCCTAGTTCCAGGGGAATCCTGACTGTGGCCGGCGACTATCGGAAGTCGTCTGCTTGCGCGACTGAGAGCAGTCGGCTGGCTGAGTCCCTGGTAATTGCGACCGAAAAGCGGCTCCTGGAGCGGGTTGGGGCGATGGCCAGCAAGCAGCCAGAGGTATCGCCCAACCCGAAGGAGTCGGAGGCTGAAGGTTCGTTCAAACCGGCCAAAGAGACAAAGAAGATACCCTTGTATCCAGAGCACCCAGAGAGGTCCACCGTCGTAGGTGCAAACCTCGACAGCAAATAGGAAGGCGAGCTCGTCGATTTCCTCCGTGAGAATCAGGACATCTTCGCATGGTCCCCCAAAGACATGCCAGGTGTACCGATGGAATTCGCCGAGCACAAGTTACATGTCCGATCTGATGCAAAGCCGGTCAGGCAGCCCCTGCACCGCCTATCAGAAGAGAAGAGAAGAGTTGTCGGAGAAGAGATAGCCTGACTCCTAGCAGCTGGCTTCATTATGGAAGTGTTCTTTCCAGAATGGCTAGCAAATCCGGTCCTGGTACTGAAGAAGAACAAGCAGTGGCGAATGTGTATTGACTACACGAGCCTCAACAAGGCCTGCCCCAAGGACCCATTTGCTCTACCAAGATTCGATCAGGTGATAGACTCCACAGCCGGATGCGAGCTGTTGAGTTTTTTGGATGCATACTCAGGATATCACCAGATCAAGCTGAACCCGGCTGACAGACTGAAGACCGCCTTCATCACACCGTTTGGAGCCTTCTGCTACCTCACCATGACGTTCGGCTTAAGGAATGTCGGCGCCACCTTTCAGCGTTGCATGCAGAAGTGCCTCCTCAAGCAGCTCGGCAGGAACGTCGACGTCTACGTAGACGACGTGGTGGTGAAGCCGGAAAAGCGCGGAACGCTGCTGGAAGACCTCAAGGAGACCTTTGAGAACCTACGCCGATTCCAAATCAAGCTCAATCCTGAGAAGTGTGTCTTCAGAGTACCAGCCGGCCAGCTCCTTGGCTTCCTGGTCTCTGAACACGGCACAGAATGCAACCCAGTAAATATCAAGGCCATTGAGAGAATGGAGGTACCCAGCCGACTGCTGGATGTGCAAAAGTTCACCGGCTGCTTGGCGTCCATCAGCCGATTCATCAGTCGGCTGGGCGAGAAAGCTCTCCCCTTATACCAACTCATGAAGAAGACCACTTCTTTCGAGTGGACCCACAAGGCAGACGAAGCTTTTCTCCAGTTGAAGAAGATGCTGACTACTCCACCCGTCCTGGCGGCTCCGACCCCCAAGGAACCTATGCTCCTGTACATCGCCGCCACCAGCCGGGTGGTCAGCATGGTCATTGTAGTGGAACGCAAGGAGGAAGGCAAGGCACTACCTATCCAGAGACCGGTATATTACCTAAGCGAAGTACTGTCGACCTCCAAGAAGAACTACCCCCACTACCAGAAGATGTGCTATGGCGTACACTTTGCTACCAAGAAATTGAAGCCTTACTTTCAAGAGCATCCAATCACGGTGGTCTGCACGGCCCCGCTTGCCGAGATCATTGGTAGCCGAGATGCTTCTGGCCGAGTGGCCAAATGGGCCATAGAGCTGGCTCCCTACACCATCCACTACCAGCCCCGCACCGCTATCAAGTCACAAGCACTGGCCGACTTCCTCGTCGACTGGGCCGAGACCCAGTACCTACCTCCAGTGCCTGGCTCCACCCATTGGCGGATGCATTTCGACGGCTCGAAGATGCGCACCGGCTTGGGAGCCGACGTCATCCTCACCTCTCCTAAAGGCGACAAGCTCAAATACGCACTACAAATCCATTTTGCCGCCTCCAACAACGTCGCCGAGTACGAGGCGCTCGTTCACGGGCTCTGGCTTGCCAAAGAACTTGGCATCCGCCGGATCTTGTGTTACAGCGACTCAGACTTAGTGGTCCAGCAATCATCTAGCGACTGGGACACGAAAGATGCAAACATGGCGAGTTACCGTTTCCTCGTACAGCAACTCAGCGGGTATTTCGAAGGGTGCGAGTTCCTCCATGTGCCAAGAAACGACAACGACCAAGCAGATGCCTTGGCACGAATCGGCTCTACCCGCCAAGCAATACCATCTGGCGTCGCCCTTCAATGCCTCCTCAAGCCGTCTGTCAAGCCTTCACCAGAATCAGACTCCATTTTTGTGCCGGCTCCTCCCGAAGATGTCGGATCCAACTCCAGAGCCTCGGCAGTCGGAACGGGGATTTTGGCGAATGACTCCAAAGCCGCCACAGTTGAACCCGGCCCGAGGACTGCGGCGGCGGACTCGAAGACTCCAGAACTCGGCCCAAGGACCACACCAGTCGGCCTCGGGACTTCATTAACCCAGCAAGCGGTTGTTGACTCCAACCCGCCGCCTCCCAGCCCAACTGCCCTCGTCCAAGTCGCAGTTCTGGCAGTCGAAGAAATAGGAGCACCCTCATGGGCCCAGCCCATCCTCAAATTCCTGGTGAGCAAAGAGCTGCCGACTGATGAGACCTCAGCTCGGCAAGTACAACGCCGGGTGGCAGCCTACACCATTTTCAACAGAGAACTGGTCAGGCGCAGCATCACTGGTGTCTACCAGCGCTGCGTAGAGCCAGAGCAAGGCCAAGCGATTCTCAAAGACATCCATCAAGGCGAGTGCAGCCACCATGCGGCCTCAAGAGCACTCGTCGCCAAAGCCTTTCGACACGGTTTCTTCTAGCCAACTGCCTTGGAAGAGGCCAAGGAGTTGGTCCAAAAATGCAAAGGGTGCCCGAAGTTCAGCTCCAAGCCACACCAGCCAGCTTCTGCACTCAATACCATCCCCATTGCCTGGCCTTTCGCAGTTTGGGGTCTAGACATGGTGGGACCATTTAAGACAGCACGAGGTGGCTTAACTCACTTACTTGTCGCAGGGGACAAGTTCACCAAGTGGATAGAAGTGAAGCCAATCAAGAAGCTGAATGGTCCAACTGCCGTGACTTTCGTCGCCGATATCACAATTCGGTACGGCATACCACACAGCATCATCACCGACAACGGCACAAATTTCGCCAAAGGCACCTTGGCCCATTTCTGCGCAACATAGGGCATCCGACTGGACCTAGCGTCCGTCGCCCATCCACAATCAAACGGCCAGGTGGAGCGAGCAAATGGCCTCATCCTATCCGGCATCAAGCCCCGGCTGATCCAGCCTCTGGAGCGCTCGGCTGACTGCTGGCTCGATGAGCTACCAGCCGTCCTCTAGAGCCTGCGCACGACTCCAAACAAGTCAACCGACTTCACACCTTTCTTCCTCGTCTACGGTGCCGAAGCTGTCATCCCAACGGACATAGAGTTCGACTCCCCACGAGTCACTATGTACACCAAGGAGGAAGCAGAAGAAGCACGACAAGACGGCGTCGATCTGCTGGAAGAAGGCCGGCTGTTGGCACTCAGCCGGTCCAGCATCTACCAGCAGAGCCTGCGCCGATACCACATCAGGAAGGTCAAGCCAAGATCTTTCCAAGAAGGCGACCTTGTGCTCCGGCTGATCCAGCGAACAGCCGGCCAGCACAAGCCGTCGGCGCCTTGGGAAGGCCCTTTCATCATCAGCAAAGTACTGGGCAACGATTCCTACTACCTGATTGACGCTCAGAAGCCTCGAGCACGCAAGAGGGACGACTCCAGCAAAGAGAAAGAGCGGCCATGGAATGCAAATCTCCTCCGAAGATTTTATAGTTGATGCAGTATGTACCACGCTACCTTTTGTATTAAAGTACCAAGACTTCGGGCCCCCCGAGACGAGCTTGGGGACTGCCCTCTTTTGTCTGTATGATAAAAATTATGCCTACAAGTATGTTATTCTTTGTCATGCCGCTTGGCACCGGGCTCGACAAGTCAGCCCGAGGACTTGCCGCCTAGCACTATGAAATGCTTCCTGCAGCCGGACAAGTAGTGTGTAACACCTAAACCGTCTTCTGTCAGAAGGCGCAGCTCGCAGAGCGACTGTACGGTGGGCAGAGGTAAGGTAGAATGGGCGTTCACATGAACAATGGTTAAGGACTCAAAGCATAAAACATAGCTCAAGACAGCTTCCAGCCTTTTTCGCAAACCGACTCTCGAATAGTCAGATTGCTGTCTTCTATTCAAATTGCTCAAAAAACTCTTAAAAATGGCTAAGTACTTGCCTTCCCAAAGTAGCCAAGCATTTGATCCAGCGACAGTCCGCAGAGCGGCTGTCCGATTGGCAAGGCAGGCAACTAAGAGAAAGCGGCAAAGCAAAAAAGCAAAAAGAGCAATGAGCAAGAAAAGATAAAACTCGGATAAATATATTTACATAACATAGGCCCTTGGCCGAATCTTCGAGCAGAAGTTCAAAATACACCCCGCGGGTGGAATTGTGCGAATTAACAAGTTCTTCAAAGACTACTGAAGCAGATAAAACAAAGATACATCGGCAGCTTAGGAAGCAGCAGACGGATTCGGAGGGTCGGAGGAGGCGCCAGCGTCAGGCGTCGGGGCAGCCGGCTGGGTAGTCTCGGCTTGATCGCCTCCGGCGGCAGTCGACTCGGTCGCACGCAGCTCATTGCTGGAGACGCAGTCGAGCTGAGGCTGGCCGTCTGCTCCGTCTTCTGGTGCCTTCGCCTCGCCTCCGTCCTCCGCCTCACCCTCTTCCTCGACGCCGGAGCCAATCACCTCCGCCGAGTCCTCGCCGTAGTCTGGGTTCATCCCAAACCACTCCAGCGGTACCTCCTCGCCGTCTTCAGACCGCTCGGGGACAAAGATGCTGGTGTGGGTGTACTCGGCGATCGCCGCAGCACGCTTGACGAGGGCGTCTTCCACAGCTGCCAGCTCCGGCTGGGCCTCCGAACGAAGCGTGGCCAGCCGGTCTAGATCCAGCCCCGGATACCATGCCTTGACAAACTCCAAGGCCCGGCGCGCTCCAGCTCGGGCCGAAGAGCCCTTCCAGGCCTCAAGACAACCAGCCGCGACCTCTAGCCAGTCGGCCGTCAGGCTGGGGGTGCGCGGAGCCTGCATGTCCGGCCATAGGGCGGCAATCGCCTGGGCACCAACACGCTGAAGCTGGCGCAGCATCCGGTGAGCCGGCCGAAGGCGAGCCTCGATGCTCAGGATGTGCTCGTCAAGAGTTTGGGGGGCGTCGGCGGCAATCTCTGCGCCCTCCGCCCACCGACCTTCTCGGTCAGCCTCGATGGCTTGGATGGCGGCCTCCGAGTGACCAGGAAAGAAGTCTGCAAAGTCAAGAAGAAACAAAGAGGCAAGTCAAAAACCAGGAGTCGGCACGACTTAAATCGGCAACTCGAAGAAAGAAAGTAAAAATAAACTCATCATCAACGATGTCTTAAATCTCATGGAAGCCGGAGGCCAGCATCGCCTCCTTGTCAAACCAAGAGGAGCGCTCACTCGCGAACTCGGCCAGGAGGGCGGTTTCCGTCTCCTCCGCCTTCCTCTATGTCTTCACAAGCAGCTCCTTCTGATCTGCCAATTGAGTGGCCAGCAAATCGCGCTCCGTGGTGAGCTTGCTGCACTCCTCCTCTTTGGCGCGCAAAGCGGAGTTGGCGTCGCTCAGCTACTATTGAAGAGCAGCGTTGGCTGCTGAAAAGAAGGAAGAAAGAAGGCATTAAGTCATCAGGTAAAGAAGGTCGCCGGGGAGATCCGGCCCGACTGCTCAGCAGTCAGCCCGAATCTCAGGGACTACAGCCCACAGGTGCGCCAGTGCGCCCCCACAAAGAAGGAAAAAGACTTACTCCGGCTCTCTGACAAATCGTTGGTCCGCTTGCCCAGCTCTTCAATGTTATGGTTGAAGGCAGTAACGCGGACGTTGTGGTAGTCCTGCGACAAACGTTTCAGACAAAAAGTTAATACCCAGAGTTCATCAATTGAAGTTCCGGGCCGCCTGCTCAGCAGCCAGCCCGAAACTCGGGGACTACACCCAGTGGGTGCGCTGGCACGCCCCCACAGAGAGGAACAAGAAAACAAAGACCAAAGGAAAAACATACCCGGACGGCTGCCCGCGATGCCAGGTACGCCTTGGTGCAATTCTGGAGAGCGTCGCCCTCGGCACGAAGCTTCGCCTGGACGTCCAGAAGCACCTGGTTCAGCGGCCCTGTGCCGCCTCCTCGCACCCACCCAATGGGCGCGGCGCTCGTCGCTTCGGCGTCTGGGATCGCCGAGCTGGCGGTGCCGGCTTCCAGGGGGCGGGGTACCGAAGTCGCCTTCTCCAGACGGCGGCGCGTTGGCGAGCCGACTTGGAGGAGTAACCTCGCCACGGCCTCGTCTTCGGTCGGCGGCACCGGAGGGTCCGCTGGCTGCTTGCCTTGCGCACCTTCATACGGCGGCGGAACGTTCACGTCCGGCGTAGAGGGGTCACCGCCTTCCCTCTCCACGACGGGGTTCTCCCTGCCGGCTTCTCCAGTCTACCCCGTGAACTCCGGAGGCGGCGGTGTAGAGTTCAACGGGGTGACGAACACCGCCGATTGGCGGCGTGCGGCTTCCTCAGCCAGCCGCTTCGTCGCGGCGGCGGCTTCGGCCTCTGCCCTGTCGGCCTCCGCCTTCTCCAGGCGAACGGCCTCTTCTTCGTTGCGCTTCTCCTACGCATTCTGCTCTGTCGCCTCCCGGAGGTCGGCAGCGGGGTCAATCCGCCGAGTGGTGGCGGACATCTCCGCTGACCCCATCACGGAGGCGGCGGTGACCCTCTCAAGAGTGAGGGGAGCCCTGAAGCAAGGGGAGCAAGTAAAGACTCAGACAGAGTCACAAAGAAAGAATAAAGCATTGAGACAGAATACTCATGCGGAGACCAATGGCGGCTTCTTCACTTCCTTACGGAAGCGGATGGCCATCCCGGCCGCCTCGTCCCGCCGGGTCGCCACAGCCGAACCCTTGGGTTTCTTTGGCCGACTTCCGAACAAGGTCGGCACGGCCCTGCGCTTCTTCCCGTCGCCTGGAGCACCCGGCGCGACAGAAGAGCCCGCGCCAGGCTGGCTGGCTCCTGGCCGATGGCGGGGGGCGACTTCCCCCTCGGCGTCGTCGTTAGGCCAGTCGGCGAAAGTAGCCGAAGGCCTGAAGTCGCCTGTTGTTCCTCCTCCTCCCTTGGCGTCGTCCTCCAGAGCCGCCGCCCCAGATCGGGGTCATCGACGTCGCTCTCCGCCCGATCGGCGAGGAACTCGCGGGCCGGCCCCGAGGTGCCGGCTGGCGGGTGGAGGAGGGGATTCTGACCAAAGCCGACTGGTCAAAACAAACTCGGCGAGAGAGAAGACAATCCAAAGAAAGAAAGGGAAGGCAACTCACCACGGGCGGGGGGTTGGCGCGGGAGTACGGCTCCTTGCCGAACCGCCAATCCTCCAGGAGCTTGCTTTCCGAGAGGTAGTTCACCATGAAGGCCACCTCTTCATGAGGCATGTCCTTGGTGCACATCCGACTCGGGTCGCGGTGCCCGCTCATCTGGCATATCATGTGGGGGAGGCCTTGGAGTGGGAGAACTCGGCGCGCCACGAAGGCGGCCAGTAGGTCTGGACCAGTCAAACCCTCCGACTGCGTCAGCACTCGGAGTCGTGCGATGGCGCCGGCTCCCGCAGGCGTCAGCGACTTGGCCCGGTACGACCAGTTGGGCAGTCGCCCAGCCGGCGGGCCGGCTTTGAAAGCCGGCAGGTTGACCCAGTCCCCCCTCGCGGAGACGTTCCTGACGTAAAAGTAGGATCTCTGCCACATCCTCACTGACTTTATCAGCAAGATGGAGGGGAAGGGATTGTCGGCCCCGACCTTCGCACGGCGATGAAAGCGCCGCACTGAGCCGGCACGCCCGTGGCCTGGGTGCCGAGCTTGGAGAAGAACTCCCCCCAGAGCTCGAGGGTGGGGGGACTCCGAGGAAGCCTTCGCACAAGGACACGAAGGCGGGCAGCAGCACCACTGTGTTGGGGGTGAGGTGGTGCGACTGGAGGCCGTAGAACTACAGGAAGGATCGGAAGAAACTGCTCGCCGGCAGCCCCGACCCGCGCATGCAGTGCGAGCGGAAGATGACCCGCTCGCCCTCCTGCGGCGTGGGGGAAATCTCCCCCTTCGGCGCAAGACGCACCTGCACGTGATCCTCGTCGGGGAGCCGACGAGTCCGGCAGAGGAACTCGATGTGGTCATCGTGAACATCGGAGCCGTCCCAGGTGCCGGAGCGCACCGTGGAAGGGGCGGCGGCGGAGGAAGAACTCATCGCGAGCTTGGGCACGCGGCGCAGCAAAGAAGAAGAAGAAGGAGGAAAACGAGGAGCAGTGAGAAGGAAGAGAGCGAGGAGTGGTGGGAAGTAGGGGCGCGCGTGCCCCCCTCTTCCCTCTACTTATAGCCTCGTGGGCTGCGAAGCCGAGGGGGCGGTCGTGGGGATTTACTGCGCCTGCGGCCCCACGACCCCCACGTTCCACGATAAAGTTACTGCACGCAGTAACTCCACAGGAATCCCAACCGTCCGCCGGGGCCGCAGCGGATCCGCGCGGGCGCCGAGGCACGGTAGTGGCGGGCCCCGCCTATGGGCCTGTCCCGTCGCGCACGTAGGCTGGCAGGACAGCCCAGCCACGTGTCATCGCATGACAGGCCTAGAACGGGCGGCGGCTTGGAGGCTTAGCTAGCATGCTACTTGGATCCCGCCGGGACGTTCGAAATATTGTGCGAGTCGGAAATGAGTGAGTCCGAATTGAGTGAGTCTGACTCCTTCTAGTCGGCCCGGCAGAAGTCAATCAAAGACCATGTGCTGAGCACTCGGAAAGAGAAACTGCTGAGGCTTCTCGGCCGATCGTCCGTGGCGCCTCACCAGCTTCGGGGACTACTGCCGGAGTAATGGGCCACGGGTGGGCCAACCCGAGCCCCAGAACCTTTCAAGACATCGGGGCAGGCTGCGCCCCTCAAGACCGCAGGACGAAGAGCCGCCTTCAAGAAGCCAACGGTAAGATGGCCAACTAACCACTCACGGCCGAGTCCCAAAGACGACTTCGGGGAAAGCCGACACCCGACTAGCGACTTCTAGAGAAGCCGGCTTTGGGGAGTCGGCCTGCGACTCCAACACCCCCCACGACCTCATCAAGTGGGACGGGGCAGGGGAGTGGCAACAATGAAGCCCGCCCCTGCCCCTTAGCAAGGGCAGGCATAGCCACAGCACACCGTACCCCGGAAGATCTCCGTGCGGCGTGGCACTGTTGCCATGCCGGCCCTGACATCAGCACCGCAGGGCCGAATCCTGCACCCACGACGGCTTGTCTGTACGGCCTAGAGGCAGCGGGCCCCACCAGTCAGTGAGACCCCAGGAGACAGCAAGAGGACCACCAGTCGAACCCGTCAGGAGTCGGCCCCTGGGAGTCAGCCGAGCCCTCCCTCGGGGCCCACGCGCCATTAATCAAGATGTAATGCGTAGTGGCAATAGTGATCGCCCGCCAGGCGGCGGGGCTGTTGCCACGACCTCATGATCAAGCCCGTGTCATCAAAAGCACGGCTACAGTAATCAGTAGCCGGCAAGACCCGCCTGCGGTGGATGCGGCATGTCGGCTCCGTACCAGGCCAGTCATCAGGGCCCGCCAGCCGGCGGGCCCTAGCGGTCGACAGAGAAGACGGAGGTCAGAGGCGTTGATGGCTGGGCCCGCGTCTAGACGGATTACCCTTGTACCCCTGGGGGCTAGGCCTATATAAACCCCCCAGGGCACCCATGCAAAGGGTTGGCACCCATTAGCCCTAGGCCAGATCATATAGGAGGGAGAGAGCTAGCCTTGCCCTCTCCTACCTCCAAGAAACAGCTCAAGGAGCGACCGTGTAAACACTTTGCCATAGTGATCATGCGGAGACCCCGCAGAGGAGCAGTAGGGGTATTATCTCCCTGGAGAGCCCTGAAGCTGGGTAAGATTTGCCAGCGTGCATGTCTTCGCCTCATCCCGTTTCTAGGCACCGGCGACGTCCTACTCGCCCCCACCATGATAAGCCATCCTTTGGCACATGTCGCACCAAACCCCCGACACGAGATTTCACCACAATGTCGTCGACGTAGGCCTCTGTGTTTCTCCTGAGCTGCCACCCTAAGGCGATATGCATCAGTCGCTGAAAGGTTGCTCCCATGTTGCGCAATCCAAAAGGCATGCAAGTGTAGCAGTACACCCCACACGGGGTCAGGAAGGCTGTCTTCTCCACATCTTCTACCGCCATCTTGATCTGGTGATATCCTGAAAACGCATCCAGGAAGCACAGCAGGTCACACTCGGTAGTGGAGTCGATGTTCTGATCGATGTGCGGGAGCGGGAACGGATCTTGGGGGTAGGCCTTGTTAAGGTTGGTGAAGTCAACGCACATCCATTCCTTCCCGCCTTTCTTTGGTACTACGACGGGGTTCGCCAGCCATTCGGGATACCGAACCTCGCGAATAGCGCCCGCCGCCTCCAGCTTGCGAGTCTCTTGGACGATGAAGGCCTGCTTCTCAATGGACTGTCGTATCGCCCGCTGCTTCACGAGGCGCACATTGGGGCATACCCTTAAGTGATGTTGAATCACTTCCCTCGGAACCCCTACCAGCTGATTGGGCTCCCACGCGAATATATTCTTGTTTGCATGCAAGAACTTCACCAATGCTTCCTCTTGACCTTGATCGAGGCTGGCACCTATGGTAAAGGTGGCTCCTGAGGGCCCGTACTTATTCACTAACACCTGCTTGGTTTCCGCCTTATCTTGTGTGAACAATTGCTTCTTCTTGGTCGATACGGCTCCCTTGGGCTCAGAGGTGCCCGCGTCGACAGGCTGCACCGCCACGGCGGTTTTGAGGGCGAGCCTAAGCGCTGCCAGAGCCTCCTTGGCATCCCCTTTGACCGTGAGGACGCCCTTGCTCCCAGGCATCTTCATGGGGTTGTAGGCCGGACGAGTCGCTGCCATGAACTAGGCCAGAGCCGGGTACCCGAGAATGGCATTATACGGGAGGCCAATGCGGGCAATGTCGAGGCGATAGTTGTTGCGCATGCCGAAGGTGACGGGAAGGCGGATCTATCCCAGAGAGCAGGCAGTGCCACCACCAACTCCTGAGAAAGGCTTGCTGAGGCTGAGTCGCTCGAGCGGCATGTGAAGAAGGCTGAAGGCTTCCACAAAGAGCAAGTTGAGGCCGGCACCACCGTCGATGAGGGTCTTGGTAACAGCAACGTTGCAGATGATGGGCGTGTAGAGCATTGGGAGCATGCCCGAGCCGGCGGTGGAGTCGGGTTGGTCCTCTGAGCCGAAGGTGAGGTCGGCCTCTGGCGCAGCCCCCAGGCGCTTGGAAGCGGCACCAATCTAGCGGAGGAACGGCTTGACGTGGCGATCTGAAGGCGGTGCTTGAGAGCAGCCTAGCAGGGACGCAACTGCATGGTGCGCCGGTACCACGTAGCGAGCAGTGAAGAGGTCGCGGAGTTTCCCCTAGGATGCCACCGTGGATCTAGCGAGGTTGAGCAGCCAGGCGTGCGGCTCGCCGGCGAGGGCCATAGGGAGCCAGTTGGCCATGACCTTGTCGTCGCCCCCGACCTCGAGGATGTCCTCCTCGTATGCCAACAGGAAGGCAGACGGGTCCGCCACGCCATCGTAGCACGGCGGCATCTTCGGCTTGAACTTGGGCGGCCATCGCACCTGCCGTAGAGCGGGGGCCAGGGCTCGGAGCCCCTAGCCCCGTTGTTAGCACCAGCCGTTGGAGCCGGTCGTGGGGCACCTGCCATGAGGGCGAAGTGCGGTGGCGCGGAGCGCAGGCTGTTGGAGGGGAGCTATGGCGCACCCCTACCTGGCGTGCCAAATGTCGGATCACGGGTTCCGGCAAACCCTTGAGGTTCGAACTCTGGGGTGCGCGCGAAGTTCTTTCCCACCTACCGATCTATGCCCTAGCTCGCTAAGGTCTCGCGGACGAACTCGACGCACTCGCAACACAAAAGACACAAGGTTTATACTGGTTCGGGCCACCGATGTGGTGTAATACCCTACTCCAGTGCAGTGGTAGTGGATTGCCTCTTGGGCCGATGATGAACAATACAAGGGGAAGAACAACCTCCTTAGGTTGAAGTGTTCTTGTGCTTAGTGCATTAAGGGTTGGCCTTCTATCATATCCTATCTCTTTAGATCTCTCCTTCCAGATCTCCCTCCCCGTCTCTAGGTGGCTAGTCCTACTTATATAGGCCCTGGTTCTCTCCCCAAATATTGAGCGGGAAGGGAGCCAACAACGGCGACTAATTTGAAAGGGGACAGCTAGTACAAGCTATCCTGACAAAAGGTGGTCTTCGTCCGCCAAATGTTCTGGTGGTGACGCCGTCCTGGGCTCCATAGTGACCTTTGTCCTGCCGTCCTTCTACTCTTGGTCTCATTGCACTGATATGGAAACATTTTCCTGATGCCTCGGTACTCCGCGCATGTGCTTGCCTCCTTAGCACCAAAGAAGAAACAAGGACGCTGCGCGCGCTGGCACCCGCCTGGTGTCGATCGTCATGGCTCACGTCACGAGAGCCTCGCGAGGTTCGGCCCACCTTGATATCTCCGCTCCTCGCGAGGCAGCCTGGTGAGGCCGCTCCTGAGGAGGTCTTGCATCATCCGCCTCATGAGGCTTGGCCCCTCGCTCAAGTCTTGAATGCCTTGTTGATGATGATGGGCCGTACAGACCTGCCAGCACAGCCACGCCATGGGCCGCAGGCAGGCAAGTCTGGGGACCCCCGTTCCCAGAACGCCAACAATAACCTCTTCTCACCGACAAGTTTGAAATCATAATTGATCTCTTTAATGGCCTGATATGCCTTATGTTCTAGCTCAAGAGGTAAATGACATGCTTTACCATAAACCATTTTATACGGAGACATACCCATAGGATTTTTATATGTAGTTCTATTAGCTCATAATGCATCATCAAGTTTCTTGGACCAATTCTTTTTGGATCTATTAACGGTCTTTTGGAAAATTAATTTGAGCTCTCTGTTACTCAATTCTATTTCACCACTAGACTGTGGGTGACAAGGAGATGCAATTCTATGATTAACATCATACTTAGCAAGCATTTTACAAAAGGCACCATGAATAAAATGTGAACCACCATCAGTCATTAAATATCTAGGGACTCCAAACCTCGGGAAAATAAATTCTTAAGCATCTTAATAGAGGTGTTATGATCAGCACTACTAGTTGGAATAGCTTCTACCCACTTAGTAACGTAATCAACAACAACTAAAATATGTGTATACCCATTAGAGGAAGGAAAAGGTCCCATATAGTCAAAGCCCCAAACATCAAATGGTTCAATAACAAGTGAATAATTTATAGGAATTTCTTGACGTCTACTAATATTTCCAATTCTTTGACATTCATCACAAGACAAAACAAACTTACGGGCATCCTTGAAGAGAGTATGCCAATAAAAACCGGATTGCAATACCTTATGTGCAGTTCTATCTCCATCATGGTGTCCTCTATAAGCCTCGGAGTGACACTTGCGTAGGATTTGTTCTTGTTCATGCTCAGGTACAGAACGTCTAATAACACCATCTACTCCTTCTTTATAAAGATGTGGGTCATCCCAAAAGTAATGTCTCAAATCATAGAGTAACTTTTTCTTTTGCTGGTATGTGAAACTAGGTGGTATAAATTTAGCAACAATATAATTAGCATAATCAGCATACAATGGAGCAGTTCGAGAAGCATTTATGACATTAAATTGTTCATTAGGAAAGCTATCATCAATAGGTAGTGGGTCATCAAGAACATTCTCTAACCTAGACAAGTTGTCTGCAACGGGGTTCTCAGCTCCCTTTCTATCAATAATATGCAAATCAAATTCTTGTAGCAGAAGAACCCATCTAATAAGTCTAGGTTTACCATCTTTCTTTTCCATAATGTATTTAATAGAAGCATGATCAGTGTGAATAGTTACTTTAGAATCAACAATATAAGGTCTGAACTTATCACAAGCAAATACAACTGCTAAAAATTCTTTTTCAGTGGTAGCATAATTTCTCTGGGCATTGTCTAGAGTTTTACTAGCATATTGAATAACATTTAATTTCTTATCAACTCTTTGCCCTAGAACAACACCTACAACATAATCACTAGCAACACACATAATTTCAAAGGGTAAATTTCAATCAGGTGGCTGAACAATAGGTGCAGAAATTGATGCTTTCCTAAGTATTTCAAATGCTTCTACACAATCATCATCAAAGGCAAAAGGATTATCCTTTTGTAATATATTAGTCAGAGGCCGAGAAATTTTTGAGAAGTCCTTAATGAACCTCCTATAAAAACCGGCGTGACCGAGGAAGCTTCTTATACCTTTAATGTCCTTGGGACATGGCATCTTTTCAATAGCATCAACTTTAGCATTATCAACTTCAATACCTCTTTCAGAAATTTTATGCCCCAAGACAATACCTTCATTAACCATAAAGTGGCATTTCTCCCAATTCAAGACAAGATTAGTTTCTTCACATCTCTACAAAACTCGATCAAGGTTGCTTAAGCAATCATCAAAAGAGGATCCATAAACAGAGAAATCGTCCATGAAAACCTCACATATCTTTTCACAAAAGTCAGAGAATATGGCCATCATGCATCTTTGAAAGGTAGCAGGTGCATTACATAAACCAAAAGGCATATGTCTATAAGCAAAAGTACCGAAAGGGCAAGTAAAAGTGGTCTTTGATTGATCATCAGCTGACACAGGTATTTGAGAGAAGCCAGAGTAACCATCTAGAAAGCAGAAATGTGTATGTTTGGATAATCTTTCTAGCATTTGATCAATAAAAGGCAAAGGGTAATGATCTTTTTTAGTAGCTGTCGGTGTCAAAACCGGCGAATCTCGGGTAGGGGATCCCGAACTGTGCGTCTAGGCCGGATGGTAACAGGAGGCAAGGGACACGAAGTTTTACCCAGGTTCGGGCCCTCTTGATGGAGGTAAAACCCTACGTCCTGCTTGATTAATATTGATGATATGGGTAGTACAAGAGTAGATCTACCACGAGATCAGAGAGGCTAAACCCTAGAAGCTGGCCTATGGTATGATTGTTGTTCTGTATGTTGTCCTATGGACTAAAACTCTCTGGTTTATATAGACACCGGAGAGGGTTAGGGTTACATAGAGTCGGTTACAGTGGTAGGAGATCTGTATATCCGTATCGCCAAGCTTGCCTTCCACGCCAAGGAAAGTCCCTTCCGGACACGGGACGAAGTCTCCAATCTTGTATCTTCATAGTCCAGGAGTCCGGCTGAAGGTATAGTACGGCCATTCGGACACCCCCTAATCCAGGACTCCCTCAGTAGCCCCTGAACCAGGCTTCAATGACGACGAGTCCGGCGCGCAGATTGTCTTCGGCATTGCAAGGCGGGTTCCTCCTCCAAGTACTTCATAGAAGATTTTGAACACAAAGATAGTGTCCTCTCTGCAAAATAACTTTCCACATATTACCATAGAGAGAATAATATTTACACAAATCTAATCTGCTGACGTATTCTGTAGTGTGACATCACACCACGGCCAAGCCTTTATTCGAATCGTTTTATTGTTCCACCTCCGCGTGTCACGCGAGGCGGTTTCCTTGGCACGTCTTGTTAAAGCAGAGATTGTGTCCCCTTATTTCGGGATTCTCATCAATACGGGCGTGGGTAACCCAACCGCTTCTAGGACTCCTAGACTATAGGCAAGTCCAAACGGCCACGGAGATGGCGCTTGATATTCACCCTCTTTATAAAGGGCCAAGGCTTTTACTTTTTCCCTCCCATGCTAAATTGAATCCTTCCCCCACCTCAAGCTCAAACACCCAAAGTTCAGGTCAGGTGCTCCGAACCTTCAATCATGTCCGGATCTAGCCTTCAAGGCTGATGGGTGCCTTCCTCCGTCACGGAAGAAGACATTAAAAAGTTGAGGGAGGCCAGATATCTGACCGCCGAGGTTTTGCATCGGCTGCCTGCTCGAGGGCAGGCCGTCCCTTCCCCCGAACCCAACGTGAACGTCGTGTTCATCTCCCACTTCCTCCGAGGTCTAGGCCTTGCTCTGGATCCTTTCGTCAGGGGTTTGATGTTTTATTACGGGCTAGATTTCCATGATCTAGCTCCGGAATCCTTTCTTCATATTACGACATTTATTGTCGTGTGTGAGGCCTTCCTCCGGGTTACCCCTCACTTCGGCCTGTGGCTTAAGACCTTTGAAGTAAAGCCGAAGATGATCGAGGGGCAACATGTGGCGTGTGGAGGTGCCTCAATATGCAAGATGACGGGAGCTCCATGGCCCAAAGGTTCCATTCCAGAGGTGTCTGAATTGTGGCAATAGGAGTGGTTCTACATCACGGATCCTAGAAGTGCCAAGTGGGTGGCCGCCCCGGTTTTCCGCTCGGGCCCTCCACCACAGCTGATGTCATGGATCAGCAGAGGCCTGAGCTAGGGTCCAGCCAAGGACGTGCCTATACTGCAAAGCCGCATTCGAGATCTCTGCAAAGCGGTAATACAAGTTATGATGGTTCGTCAAGTCCAGCCTTGCAAACACCGGCCCCTTCGCTTGTGGGAGTTCAATCCCGAGGGACCGCGTGTCATTCAAAATTTCCTCGGCCTGACGCACGAGGAGATGTACAAGTCATTCTTCGGACCTTAGGTAGAGTGTCCGGAAATCACCGAGGACGTGGGCCTGAGCAGTAACCGCGCCGCCGAATAGGTAGGGAATCTTCCGGCCGAACATACTATCTCTCATTTGTTACGAAGTTATTTCTTGAGAGTTTGATTTTTGACCAGGACTGGATAACAAAGGCGAAGTTGATTCGGTGTTCCGCCCCCCTCCCTGAGGGTTTGGACAATCCGGTATTGGAAAAGATGCTCCAGGTCGCACCTTGCCCGGAGCCCTTGAAGGAAGATACTAGGAAGGATAATACGGGCGGACGCGGGCCCTCAATGCTGCCCATTCTAACCGAGGGAGCGAGCATCTCCATGAAGGAAGATGACCGGAGGAAAAGGACTGCGCCTGGGGATTCGGAAGCCGAAGCTTCCAAACGGGAGAAGAAGTCTCCCACAGAGGGTCCTACCTTGGGGGGTGCTTTTGTCGCACAAAGTCCGCGGGGGGATCAATCCTCTGGCGAGTCGTAAGTGACTCGAAATACTTTAATAGTACAGGTATGCCATCTTTTTCTTCTGAGAAAATAACCACCGCCTATATCTTTGCAGTTCGGGCCTTAGCCCCTCTCAAATGAGTTCGTCTTCGGGGGATCTTCTTCCAGAGATGATGGAGAGCGAAACGCCTCCTCCGGACTCCTCCGCTCCGGAAGCGGGGCGACCCCGAAGTGTCGTCGTGGAGGGCCTCTCCGAATCTGGTGAGGCCAGAAGATAATCCCATCGACCCCTGAAGCTCCCAGTGTCCGACTCCCGAAGAGAGCAGACAAAAGAGTCAGGCACCGTCTGGTGTGCGATCGGATGTTATAAGGGAGTTGGTGGGGCGAGCAGCCATCTTAGATGAACACCGTATGCTGATGAATACGATGATGGAGAGAATTTCGTCCGCCGAAAGCGGATTGCATGAAGCTTTTATGAGTCTACTGACAGGCTTTGAGGTACGTAAAATAATGTATGATAGTCCTGCACATGTTAGGTGTGCCCTGTATAGATAGTAGCCACTGAGACTCTGGTTGTCGTCGGAAATGACGGCGAATAGAGGATCACATTCCCAGGTAATAACCATATTGCCTCTATGTGCAGGTGATGGAAGCTCCGGTGGCTAGCCGGACTAGCGACTTTTCCCATTTAAAATGGCAGTTGGATGCAGCAGACGCCGACATCGAGCGTGTTAACAAAAGGCTTGACGAGGCACAAGGTAAGTGTCATTATCTGGTAAACGCCACATAGTAAGAGCAGCATGATGCCAGTATCTTTAATATGTTGTGACTGCAGATGGAGCTACCACTGTTGAAGCCTTGCGGGTAGAACTTGCCCGAGCCAAGGAACAAGCGAGGTTTGGTAATGCGGCTGCTTTGAAGGCGGCCGAAGAGTTGAAAGCCAAGAAGGTCGCGCATGGCGAGAGCCAAGATAAGATGGCCAAGATGGCCATAGAATTAAAAGCCGCCACCGACTGTTGCCGGGTTCTTGAAAAGGAAAACCTAGCGAAGGCATCGGACCTTGAGAAGGCCGCTGCGACGAGAAAAGACATCCGCTCTGCTATGAGGGCGAAGAAGGAGGAGCTGCAGGAAGCCGGGGATATTGTAGCTGGGAAATCCTTTATGTTGCGGAGGAAGTTCAGAGATCCACGGTATGCCCCCCTGGATCGGCTGTGGAGTTCGGAGGATGTGTATATGAATTTGGCGGCGAGCGATGCCGATGCGGTCAAGTACTTCCAGGGTCAAATGGACCATGAATTGGACCAGCTGTTTTGGACATAGTTCCATTCTCCCGAGCGTCCGCTTTCATTGACTGACCAATTATCCGAATGGGCCGAACTGAATAAGTTGTCCGGACTCGCCATGAGGTCTGTTGTGGATCAGCTATGGCCGGAAAGGCCAAAACCGAACAGCTATTTCAGCTTGGTGCAATAGTTCCTTGACGTGGTGCCGCGCATTAATGCGATGAAGAGGTCGACGTGCATAGAGGGCTCATGGATGGCCTTTGCCCGTGTTAAAGCATACTAGGCGGAGATGGATGTTACCACTGTTGCAGCGCGGGATTCGGCCAGAGGTCGAATGGCTGCTGAGCACTACTTTGAAGAAGTTCTTGAGGGTGCTCGTTTGATAGAGACCCAGTGCTCAAAAATATTATTTTTGAGTGATATGTAATCTCATTGTAAGCGAAATGCTTTTATAAATTTTGTAAGGCTATTTTTATAATTTTTCCTGAAAGTAATATGATGCCTCCTGGGCGGCCGTTTATGTATACATGTGTATAACCTGAAAGATTGCAGCCGTCGGCTTCAACCCCCACGCATATAATGCGGAGGTGCTCGCAAAAAACACGCGTTCACGCTTAACCCAACGTCTTGGTCCTATTAAGGAGGTGATAGCGGAGCGAGCGAGACAACCGGACTATAATGCTTTAGCACTTTCACTTAGCCATAGGAGTTTGACAGTGGGGCTACTAGATAGCCCCTGGTGGCTCCGCACTCTCTCGATCCCGGGGTGCGTACATGCCTGGCCGTAAAACAGCCCTTCGTTAAGGCGGAGGAATTCTGACATTCCAATAGGTCATCGAGTGGTTGACCAGTCTCACGCTATATCATGACAGTCAGTTTTCGGCTTTTTCTACTGAGGTGCTCGTCCGGATGAACCAGGGCACAATCGCAGTAGTTCTCCTGGTGCTACCTTAGCCGGTAAAGCAGAACGTAAGGTACCAAAACACAGGAGCCAGGCAAACCCAACATTTGACCAAAGACAATGATTCGGAGCTGATGCATATAGGGCCAAACTCGCAACGCCGAACACTCCCTAAGGTATTCGGTCTTTGTGGTATAAACCGGGCCTAAATAATGGCCTTTGTAAGAAGCCCCTTGTGTCCAGGTACGTGCATTGTTCTGGCGTGGCCACATGCCAAGACATCAGCATCCTTCGCAACGGTGGATATGTATCAACAAGAGACAGTAAAAAAGGTTTACACATGGTGTTAATCTAAAAAGAATCCTTGGAGCGGGTCCCTGCTGCACGTCTGCACCTGTGTCTCCGTTGTGCCGTATCCTGGACGGGTGTAGCACGATGATCATCTGTAAAAGAGAGGAATTTAGGTGAAGAAGTTGTCGTGCAAAAAGATAGTTTTTAAAGAAACCATGTACAATTCAAGATGAGAAGAAATTGCTACTTGTCTGCGCGCGTTGAGCCCCTTGTATTGACAAATAGGGTGTGACCGTTTATTCGGTATAGATAGCGGCGCCGGACTTGATTAGTTGTGTCTGAGATCTTGACGACCTATTGGATGCTTTTGCTGGTCCGGGCGCCTTTAGTGTGCGGCTGCCAAGGCAGCCGCACTCTCTTCGGCGCACAGAGATCGCTTGATATTTCCGTGCACTGAAATGATGCCACGTGGACCGGGCATCTTGAGTGTCAGGGAGGCGTAGTGTGGTATTGCGTTGAAGCGAGTGAAAGCTTCGCGTCCGAGCAGTGCTTTATAGCCACTTTGGAACGGAGCGATGTGGAAGGTTAAATGCTCGCGAGGAAAGTTATCGGGGGAGCCGAATATAACTTGTAGTAGGAGGGAGCCCGTACAACGAGCCCCTGGGCCTGGCGTTACTCCTTTAAAGGTAGTATTGCTATGGCGAATTTTTGTTGGGTCTAACCCCATCCCGCGGATTGTATCCTGATATATTAGGTTTAGATTGCTGCCACCGTCCATCAAGACTGATGTGAAGTGATATCCGCCAATTACTGGGTCTAATACCAGGGAAGCCCATCCTACACGTCGGATACTTGCTGAGTAATCGCGATGGTCGAAAGTGATCAGTTGAGATGACCAGTGGCAGGACTTCGCGGTGACAGGCACTTGGGTATATTTTCCTGGGAGTGCCACATTGTTTTTTCCCTTGATCACGTGTAACACGTTTACTGTTTTGACTTTTGGTGGAAATTTCTTTTGTTCCCCAGTGTCTTGCTTGGGAGGCTCATCCTCGTCTTCACTTGGTGTATCCTCTCCCTTGTGTATGGCGTTGAGCTTGCCGGACTGCTTGAAGACCCAACAATCTCTGTGGGTATGATTAGCAGGTTTACCAGGGGTGCTATGGATCTGACATACTTGGTCCAGAATTTTGTTGAGGCTGGACAGTTCATCCCTGGTGCCTTTAGAGGGCGGCCTTTGCTAACCTGGCCGAGCGCTTTTGAATCCTACGTTTACCGCCGTGCCCTTTGTGCTGTCTTCTTTATTCCGGTGTTTGTTATTGCTGTTGCGCCGTGATTTACCGTTTCCATCTCTAACTTCAGATGTACTGGGATCGCTCGTGCTGCATCTGGCTAGCCAGCTGTCCTCACCCGCGCAAAAGCGGGTCATGAGGTTTGTTAATGCGGCCATCGTTCTTGGCTTATTTTGGCCGAGGTGTCTGGCGAGCCATTCGTCACGGACGCTATGCTTAAAAGCTGCCAAGGCTTCAGCGTCTGGACAGTCGACAATCTGGTTCTTTTTAGTAAGAAACATGTTCCAAAGCTTTCGGGCTGACTCTCCGGGCTGTTGAGTTATATGACTCAAATCGTCCGCATCTGGAGGTCGGACATAAGTCCCTTGAAAATTTGCCCGAAAGGCATCTTCGAGCTCTTCCCAACTTCCAATGGAGCTTTCGGGGAGGCCTTTAAGCCAGTGATGAGCTGGCCCTTTGAGCTTGAGGGGTAAGTACTTAATGGCATGGAGATCATCTCCACGAGCCATATGGATATGAAGGATGTAGTCCTCAATCCAGACCCCAGGGTCTGTTGTTCCGTCGTATGCCTCTATGTTTACGGGTTTGAATCCCTCTGGAAATTCATGGTCTAGCACCACATCGGTGAAACATAGGGGGTGTGCGGCACCCCTGTAGTTGGGTGTACCGCGTTGTTCGGATGTTTGTTGTGTTGCATTATATGCTGGGGCGCGCTTGCGTGGTCCATAGATGGATCTTGTTGCGCTGTCATTTGGGTGCGAGCCCTCGCATGGGTCACGTGTTGTATTGTGAGTGGCGTTGTATGCTACTCTGTGTTGGTAGAGGGGTCGTCTATCCGGCCGGGTGGCTGCTTTGATGTTTGGTTGTAGAGGGTCTGAGGCCTCCTCATCGAATTCAGGTAGCAGCTTTCGCTTTGGGTAGCTCTTGGAGGGGCGATTGTCGTCGTACCTCGCTGCTGTGTTGAGTATTTTACTCCATCTGATTTGGAGTGTGTCTTGCGCAGCCTTGAGCCTTTGCTTCTGCTTTTTAAGACTCCTCGCAGTGGCAACAAGCCTTTTACGGGCATTCTGCTCCTCCGAGTGCCTGTCCGGCGTTACGTCCGGACTATTATCCTTGATAGAATTTGTTTGTTCGGTTTGATTATCCGGATTGCCATTGTCTGGCAGCGGTTCGCCCTGCTCCAGCACTGGTTCTGTGTGATCATTATTTCTGTCGAGGCGGGATTTGGGGCGGCGCTTGCGTCGCCGCTTTGACTGCTTTTCGAGGGAACAAGCCTTTGGTGCGTCCTTCCGCTCCTCGTCGTCATCTTTTGGTGTGTCCACCATGTATACGTCATATGACGAGGTGGCCTTCCAGGGCTCAATAGGCGCTGGTTCTTCATCGCCTCCTGCATCGGCGTCCATGCCGTCGATATCTTCGGAGTCGAAGTTGAGCATGTCGATTAAATCGTCGACAGTGGCTACAAAGTGGGTGGTGGGTGGGATTTGAATTTCTTCGTCGTCCATATCCCAACCTTGCTGACCATAGTCCGGCCAGGGCTCTCCTGATAAAGAGAGAGACTTTAGTGTCTTTAGAATATCGCCGAAAGGCGAGTGCTGAAAGATGTCTGCGGCAGTAAACTCCGTGATCGGTGCCCAATCGGATTTGATCGGCAGGGGTGAGGAGGGTTCGCAGTCCGGGGAGGAGTCCGGCTCCTTGGAGTCACAAGTCTCGCGGAGTACGGGGCTGGTGTTCGGCTCGATTGCCATTGGGATCGCAACCCCCGAGGCGGCGTCCAGCCACCTGTCCTTGATCGGCGCAGTTGGCTCTGAATTAAGGGTCGAAGCCGATGCGGGTGCGGCCTCCAGGGCACTGTTCGGCGGCAGAGCTAGATCATGCTCGTCGTGACAGTGCGCGCGCACTCAACGGTGACTCGAATCCGTCGAAGATCAAGTCCCCGTGGATGTCAGCCCTGTAGTTTAAACTTCCAAATCTGACCTGACGGCCAGGGGCATAGCTTTCGATCTGCTCCAGACGGCCAGGTGAATTGGCCTGTAGTGCGAAGCCGCCGAAGACGAAGATCTGTCCGGGGAGGAAGGTCTCGCCCTGGACTGCATCGCTATTGATGATAGTAGGAGCCATCAAGCCTGACGGTGACGACACAGAGGAACTCTCAATGAAAGCACCAATGTCGGTGTCAAAACCGGCAGATCTCGGGTAGGGGGTCCCGAACTGTGCGTCTAGGCCGGATGGTAACAGGAGGCAAGGGACACGAAGTTTTACCCAGGTTCGGGCCCTCTTGATGGAGGTAAAACCCTACGTCCTGCTTGATTAATATTGATGATATGGGTAGTACAAGAGTAGATCTACCACGAGATCAGAGAGGCTAAACCCTAGAAGCTAGCCTATGGTATGATTGTTGTTCTGTATGTTGTCCTACGGACTAAAACCCTCCGGTTTATATAGACAACGGAGAGGGTTAGGGTTACATAGAGTCGGTTACAATGGTAGGAGATCTGTATATCTGTATCACCAAGCTTGCCTTCCACGCCAAGGAAAGTCCCTTCCGGACACGGGACGAAGTCTCCAATCTTGTATCTTCATAGTCCAGGAGTCCGGCTGAAGGTATAGTCCGGCCATCCGGACACCCCCTAATCCAGGACTCCCTTAGTAGCCTTATTTAATTTCTGGAAATCAATTACCATCCTATAACCTATAATAATTCTTTGCGGGATCAATTCATCTTTATCATTAGGAACAACAGTAATACCTCCCTTCTTAGGGACACAATGGACATGACTTACCCACTAACTATCAACAACGGGATAAATTATACCTGCCTCAAGGAGCTTTAATATTTCCTTTCTTACCACTTCTTTCATCTTAGAATCCAGCCGTCGTTGATGATCAATAACTGGTTTGGCGTCTTCCTCCAAATTTATTTTGTGTTGACATAGAGTGGGACTAATGCCCTTAAGATCATCAAGAGTATATCCAATAGCAGCACGGTGCTTCTTCAGAGTTTTCAATAATTTCTCTTCCTCCTTCTCTGAAAGGTTAGCACTAATAATAACATGATATATTTTCTTTTCATCAAGATAAGCATATTTAAGAGTATCAGGTAATGGTTTAAGCTCAAACACGGGATCACCCTTGGGTGGAGGAGGATCCCCTAGGATTTCAACAGGCAAGTTGTGTTTCAGAATAGGTCCCTGTTTAAAGAATACTTCATCTATTTCCCTTCTTTCATTCATAAACATATCATTTTCATGGTCTAGCAAGTATTGTTCTAATGGATCAGTAGGAGGCACGGCAATAGAATCAAGACCAATGATTTCATCTTTACTAGGCAGTTCTTTATCATGGGGTTGTCTACGAAATTTTGAAAATTTAAACTTATGAGACATATCCACTAAACCAACAGAAACAATATCCTTATTGCAATCTATCTTAGTATTGACAGTATTCAAGAAGGGTTTGCCAAATATAATGGGACAAAAACTATCTTGAGGGGAACCAAGAACAAGAAAATATGCAGGATATTTAGCCTTCCCACACAAGACTTCAACGTCTCTAACAATCCCAATTGGTGAAATAGTATCTCTATTAGAAAGCTTAATGGTAACATCAATACCTTCTATTTCAGCTGGTGCAATATCATGCATAATTTCTTTCTATAAGGAAATAGGTATTGCACTAGAACTAGCACCCATATCACACAATCCATGATAACAATGATCTCCTATTTTAACAGAAATAACAGGCATGCCTACGACAGGTCTATGTTTATCTTTAGCACCAGGTTTAGCAATTCTAGCAGTCTCATCGCAGAAGTAAATAACCTGCCCATCAATATTATCGGCCAAGAGATCTTTAACCATAGCAACATTAGGTTCAACTTTTACTTGCTCAGGGGGTTTAGGTGTCTTAATATTACTTTTGTTGACCACAGTTGAAGCTTTAGCATGATTCTTTATTCTAACAGGGAAAGGAGGTTTCTCAACATAAGCAGTAGGAACAATAGGATCATTATAAGTGATAGTCTTTTCTTCAACTTTAATAGGTGCAACTATTTTTACTTCAATGGGAGGATTATATTTAAACCACTTCTCCTTAGGGAGATCAACATGAGTAGCAAAGGATTCACAGAAAGAAGCTACTATCTCAGAGTCAAGTCCATATTTAGTGCTAAATTTACGGAAAACATTGGTATCCATAAAGGATTTAACACAATCAATCTTAGGTGTTATACCTAACTCCTTACCTTTGTCGAGATCTCAATCTTAAGAGTTGCATTTCATTCTCTCCAATAAATTCCATTTGTATTCAATAGTCTTCATCATAAAGGAACCAGTACAAGAAGTATCGAGCATCGAGCGATTGTTGTCAGAAAGCCGAGCATAAATTTTTTGAATAATCATTTCTCTTGAGAGCTCATGATTGGGGCATGAATATAACATTGAATTAAGCCTCCCCCAAGCTTGAGCGATGCTTTCTCCTTCGCGAGGCCAAAAATTATATATATAATTACGATCACGATGAATAAGATGCATAGGATAAAATTTCTGATGGAATTCCAATTTCAACCGTTTGTAGTCCCATGATCCCATATCATCACATAGCCTATACCATATCAATGCATATCCCTTCAAAGATAAAGGGAAGACCTTCTTCTTGATAACATCATCAGGCATACCTGCAAGCTTAAATAATCCACAAACTTCATCCACATAGATTAAGTGTAAGTCGGGATGCAATGTTCCATCTCCTGCAAAAGGATTAGCTAGCAGTTTCTCTATCATACCCGAAGGAATTTCAAAGTAAACATTTTCATTTTCAGTAGGTTGAGTAGGTTGAGGAGCAACTATTTGCTCTACCGGTCGGGGTGAAGATACCCCGAACAAGCCCCTCAAAGGATTACTTTCCATAGTAACAAGTGACAGTAAATTTCAACACACTATATAAATTTTTCCTTACCAAATTCCACCTACCAAAGGCGCTTCATTCCCCGGCAACGGCACCAGAAAAGAGTCTTGATGACCCACAAGTGTAGGGGATCTATTGTAGCTTTTCGATAAGTAAGAGTGTCGAACCCAACGAGGAGCAGAAGGAAATGATAAGCAGTTTTTAGTAAGGTATTCTCTGCAAGCACTGAAATTATTGGTAACAGATAGTTTTGTGATAAGGTAATTTGTAACGAGTAGCAAGTAATAAAGGTAAATATGGTGCAGCAAGATGTCCCAATCCCTTTTTTAGCAAAGGACAAGCCTGGACAAACTCTTATATGATGTAAAGCGCTCCCGAGGACACATGGGAATTATCGTCAAGCAAGTTTTCATCACGATCATATGATTCACGTTCGGTACTTTGATAATCTGATATGTGGGTGGACTGGTGCTTGGGTACTGCCCTTACTTGTACAAGCATCCCACTTATGATTAACCCCTATTGCAAGCATCCGCAACTACAACAGAAGTATTAAGGTAAACCAAACCATAGCATGAAACATATGGATCCAAATCAGCCCCTTACAAAGCAACACATAAACTAGGGTTTAAGCTTCTGTCACTCCAGCAACCCATCATCTACTTATTACTTCCCAATGCCTCCCTCTGGGCCCAAACAATGGTAAAGTGTCATGTAGTTGACGTTCACATGACACCACTAGAGGGATGACAACATACATCTCATCAAAACATCAAACGAATACCAAATTCACATGACTACTAATATCAAGACTTCTCCCATGTCCTCAGGAACAAACATAACTACTCACAAAGCATATTCATGTTCATAATCAGAGGGGTATTAATATGCATAATGGATCTGAACATATGATCTTCCACCAAGTAAACCAACTAGCATCAACTACAAGGAGTAATCAACACTACTAGCAACCCACAAGTACCAATCTAAGGTTTGGATACAAAGATTGGATACAAGAGATGAACTAGGGTTTGAGAGGAGATGGTGCTGGTGAAGATTTTGATGGAGATTGACCCCCTCCCGATGAGAGGATCGTTGGTGATGACGATGGTGATGATTTCCCCCTCCCGGAGGGAAGTTTCCCCGGCAGAACAGCTCCGCCAGAGCCCTAGATTGGTTCCGCCAAGGTTCCGCCTCATGGCGGTGGAGTCTCTTCCCGAAAGCTTGCTTATGATTTTTTTTCCTCGAGGAAAGACTCCATATAGCAGAAGATGGGCATCGGAGGGCCACCAGGGGGCCCACGAGGCAGGGGGCACCCAAGGGGTAGGGCGCACCCCCACCCTCGTTGCTAGGGTGTGGCCCCCCTCTGGAACTTCTTGCGCTCGGTATTTTTTTAGTATTCTGGAAATAACTTCCCTGAAGTTTCAGGACTTTTGGAGTTGTGAAAAATAAGTCTCTAATATTTGCTCCTTTTCCAGCCTAGAATCCCAGCTGCCGGCATTCTCCCTCTTTATGTAAACCTTGTAAAATAAGAGAGAATAGGCATAAGTATTGTGACATAATGTGTAATAACAGCCCATAATGCAATAAATATCGATATAAAAGCATGATGCAAAATGGACGTATCAGGGCAAAATTTAGCCCGTGGTTAAAGGCGATCCGTTTGTGGCCTATTAATCCGTTGGGCCGTTTTCATAGCGTCATCAAATACGACCCATTAACGACCTGTTATGCATGTCGATAGAAACAAGCCCATTATACTCATCGGCCTTTTAATGTCCTGATACATCTATTTTGCATCATGTTTTCTTACTATTATTTATAATTTTTATATCCATAATAATGCTTTTGGAGTAATTCTAATGCATCTTCTCTCATAATTTTCAAGGAACACACCAAGAGGGAGAATTGTGACAGCTGGAAATCTGGACCTGAAAAAGCTACATTACGCTACCTATTCTGCACAACTCCAAATAATTTGAAACTTCACAGAGATTTTTTATAGAATATTTAATAAATACTGGAGCCAATAACCACCAAAGGGGGCCCACCAGGTGGGCACAAGCCACCTAGGCGCGCCAGGCCCCCCAGGCGTGCCCTGGTGGGTTGTGGCCTCCTCGGCCCACATCCAGTGCCCATCTTTTGGTATATAAGTCCTTTTGACCTACGAAAAATAAAGAGAGGAGTTTCGATACGGAGCATCGCTGTCTCAAGGAGGAACTTGGGAAGGAGCACTTTTTCCCTTCGGCGGAGCGATTCCGCCGAGGGAACTTCCCTCTCGGAGGGGGAAATCATCGTCATCATCATCACCAACAATTCTCCCATCTTAGGGAGGGCAATCTCCATCAACATCTTCAACAGCACCATCTCCTCTCAAACCCTAGTTCATCTCTTGTGTTCAATCTTGTTACCGGAACTTTAGATTGGTGCTTGTGGGTGACTAGTAGTGTTGATTACATCTTGTAGTTGATTACTATATGGTTTATTTGGTGGAAGATTATATGTTCAGATCCATTATTCTATTTAATACCCCTCCGATCTTGAGCATGATTATTATTTGTGAGTAGTTACCTTCGTTCTTGAGGTCACGGGAGAAATCATGTTGCAAGTAATCATGTGAACTTGATATGTGTTCGATATTTTGATAGTATGTATGTTGTTATTCCCTTATTGGTGTCATGTGAACGTCGACTACATGACACTTCACCATATTTGGGCTTATGGGAATGCATTATGGAGTAGAAATTAGATGGTGGGTTGCAAGAGTGACCGAATCTTAAACCCCAATTTATGTGCTATTTCGTATGGGACTGATTGGATCCAAAAGATTAATGCTATGGGTAGAATTTATTCTTAATACTTTTCTCGTAGTTGCGGATGCTTGCGGGAGGGTTAATCATAAGTAGGAGGTTTGTTCAAGTAAGAATAGCACCTAAGCACCGGTCCACCCACATACCAAATTATCAAAGTAGGGAACACAAATCGAACCAACATGATGAAAGTGACTAGATGAAACTCCCGTGTACCCTCAAGAACTCTTTGCTTATCATAAGAGACCGTTTTGGCCTGTCCTTTGCCTCAAAAGGATTGTGCTACCTTGTTGCACTTTTTCTACTATTATCGTTACTTTCTCGTTACAAATTATCTTGCTATCAAACTACTCCGCTACTTACAATTTCAACACTTGCAGACAATACCTTACCTGAAAATACTTGTCATTTCCTTCCGCTCCTCGTTGGGTTCGACACTCTTACTTATCGTAAAGAGCTACAATTGATCCCCTATACATGTGGGTCATCAAGACTATTTTCTGGCGCCGTTGCCGGGGAGTGAAGCGCCTTTGGTAAGTGGAATTTGGTAAAGAAACATTTATATAGTCTGCTGAAATTTATTGTCACTTGTTACTATGGAAAACAATCCTTTGAGGGGTTTGTTCGGGGTATCTTCACCTCATCCGAAACCACAATTAGCCACCCCTCAACCTACTGCACCTACTGAAAATATTGAATATGAAATTCCTTCGGATATTATAGAACAACCGCTAGCTAATCCTTATGCAGGAGATGGAACCGAATATCCTGATCTACACTTGATATATGGGGAACAAATTTGTGGATTGTTTAAGATTGCATGTTTACCCAGGGATGAAGTGATGAAAAAAGTTTTCCCTTTACCTTTGAAGGGAAAATCATTGGCATGGTATAGGCTATGTGATGATATTGGATCATGGAATTGGAATCGTTTGAAATTGGAGTTCCACCAAAAAATTTATCCTATGCATCTAGTTCATTGTGATCGGAATTATATATATAATTTTTCGCCTCGTGAAGGATAAAGTATCGCTCTATCTTGGGGGAGGCTTAAGTCAATGTTATATTCATGCCCCAATCATGAGCTCTCAAGAGAAATTATTGTTTAGAATTTTTATGCTCGGCTTTGTCGTAATGATCAAACCATGCTTGATACTTCTTGTGCTGGTTCATTTATGAAGAAGACTATTGAATTCCGGTGGGATCTTTTGGAAAGAATTAAACGCAACTCTGGAGATTGGGAACTTGACAAAGGTAAAGAGTTAGGTATTAAAATTAAATATGATTGTGTTAAATCTTTTATGGATACCGATCCTTTTCAAAAGTTTAGCACTAAATACGGACTTGACTCTGTGATAGTAGCCTCCTTTTGTGAATCATTTGCTACTCATGTTGAACTCCCTAAGGAGAAGTAGTTTAAATATCACCCACCTATTAAAGAATAAATTAAAGAACCAATGCCAATTAAAAAAGAAATTAAAGAACCAGTGCCAATTAAAGAAGAAACTATACTTTATATGTTGATCCAGTTGTTCCCTCTGCTTATATTGAGAAACCACCTTTCCCTGTTAGGATAAAGGAACATGCTAAAGTTTCAACTGTGATTAACAAAAGTTATATTAGAACACCTAAACCTCATGAACAAATTAAAGTTGAACCTATATTGCTATGGTTAAAGATCTCTTAGAAGAAGATATCGATGGGCATGTTATTTACTTCTGTGAAGAAGCTGCTAGAATTGCTAAACCTGACAAAAGAAATAAACATAGACATGTGGTTGGCATGCCTGTTATTTCAGTTAAAATAGGAGATCACTATTATCATGGTTTATATGACATGGGTGCTAGTGTGAGTGCTATTCTATTACACTTTATATGAAGAAATCATGAAAGACATAGCACATGCTGAGATAGAAGAAATAGATGTTACTATTAAACTTGCCAATAGAGACACCATATCACCAATTGGGATTATTAGAGATGTTGAAGTCTTGTGTGGGAAAATTAAATACCCTACTGATTTTCTTGTTCTTGGTTCCCCACAAGATGACTTTTGTCCCATTATCTTTGGTAGACCTTTCTTGAACATAGTTAATGCTAAGATAGATTGTAAGAAACAAACTGTTGGTGTTAGCTTTGGTGATGAGTCTCATGAGTTTAATTTTTCCAAGTTTAGTAGAATTCATCATGAAAAAGAATTTCCTAGTAAGGATGAATTAATTGGTCTTGCTTCTATTGTTGTTCCACCTACTGATCCTTTAGAACAATATTTATTAGACCATGAGAATGATTCACATATGCATGAAAGAAATGAAATAGATAAGATTTTCTTTGAACAACGTCCTCTACTTAAGCACAATTTTCCTATTGAAACTCTAGGAGGTCCTCCTCCACCTAAAGGTGATCCTGTGTTTGAATTAAAACAATTTCCAGACACTTTGAAATATGCTTATCTTAATGAAAAGAAAATATATCCTGTTATTATTAGTGCTAACCTTTCAGAACATGAAGAAGAAAGATTATTGAAAGTTCTAAGGAAGCACGGAGCTGCTATTGGATATACTCTTGATGATTTAAAGGGCATTAGTCCCACTCTATGTCAGCACACGATTAATATGGAGCCTAATGCTAAAGCCATTGTTGATCACCAACGTCGGTTAAATCCGAAGATGAAAGCAGTTGTAAGAACGGAAAAATTAATACTTCTGGAAGCAGGTATAATCTATCCCATAGCTGATAGTAGATGGGTAAGTCCTATTCATTGTGTCCCTAAGAAAGGAGGTATAACTGTTGTTCTTAATGATAAGAATGAGCTTATTCCACACAAAAATGTTACAGGCTATAGAATGGTAATTGATTATAGAAAATTAAATAAAGCAACTAGAAAAGATCATTACCCTTTGCCTTTTATTGATAAAATGCTTGAAAGATTATCTAATCACACACACTTTTGTTTCCTTGATGGATATTCTGGCTTTTCACAAATACCTGTTTCTCAACCTGATCAAGAAAAGACTACTTTTACATTGTCCCATTGGAACTTATGCTTATAAACGTATGACTTTTGGTTTATGTAATGCACATGCTAACTTTCAAAGATGTATGACTGCTATATTCTCTGATTTTTGTGAAAAGATTGTTGAGGTTTTCATGGATGACTTTTCTATTTATGGGAAGTCTTCCAATGATTGTTTAAGCAATCTTGAGCGAGTTTTGCAGAGATGTGAACAAAAAAATCTTGTCTTGAATTTGGAGAAGTGCCACTTTATGGTTAATGAAGGCATTGTCTTGGGTCATAAAATCTCTAAAAGAGGTATTGAAGTGGACCAAGCTAAGGTTGATGCCATTGAGAAAATGCCATGTCCTAAGGATATCAAAGGTATTCGTAGTTTCCTAGGTCATGCTGGTTTCTATAGGAGATTTATCAAAGACTTTTCTAAAATTTCTAGGCCTCTTACTAATCTTTTGCAAAAGGATATTCCTTTTGTTTTTGATGATGATTGTCTTGAAGCCTTTGAAACATTCAAGAAAGCCTTAATATCTGCACCTATTGTTCAACCACCTGTTTGGAACTTGCCTTTTGAAATTATGTGTGATGCTAGTGATTATGCTGTTGGTGCTGTTCTAGGACAAAGAGTTGATAAGAAACTTAATGTTATTCATTATGCTAGTAAAACTCTAGACAGTGCCCAAACAAATTATGCTACTACTGAAAAAGAATTCTTAGCAATGGTGTTTAGTTGTGATTAATTTAGACCTTATATTTTTTATTCCAAAGTAACTGTTCACACAGACCATGCTGCTATTAAATATCTTATGGAAAAGAAAGATGCTCAACCTAGACTTATTCGTTGGGTTCTCTTGTTACAAGAATTTGATTTACACATCATTGATAGAAAGGATCTGAGAACCCAGTAGCTGATAACTTGTCTAGTCCTGAAAATGTGCTTGATGACCCACTACCTATTGATGATAGCTTTCCTGATGAGCAGTTAGCTGCAATAAATGTTGCTAATAGTACTCCTTGGTATGCTGACTATGCTAATTACATTGTTGCTAAATATTTACCACCTAGCTTTACATACCAGCAAAAAGAAAAAAATCTTCTATGATTTAAGACATTACTTTTGGGATGACCCGCATCTTTATAAAGAAGGAGTAGATGGTATTATTAGACATTGTGTACCTGAGCATGAACAGGGACAAATCCTATGGAAATGTCACTCTGAGGCTTATGGAGGGCATCATGATGGAGATAGAACTGCTCATAAGGTATTGTAATCTCGGTTTTATTGGCCTACTCTCTGCAAGGATGCCCGTAAATTTGTCTCTTCTTGTGATGAATGTCAAAGAATAGGTAATATCGGTAAGCGTCAAGAAATGCCTTTGAATTATTCACTTGCTATAGAACCATTTGATGTTTGGGGATTTGATTACAAGGGACCTTTTCCTTCCTCTAATGGGTATAAACATATTTTGGTTGTTGTTGATTATGTTACTAAATGGGTAGAAGCCATTCCAACTAGTAGTGCTGATCACAACACCTCTATTAAAATGCTTAAGGAAGTTATTTTTCCAAGGTTTGGAGTCCCTGGATATTTAATGACTGATGGTGGTTCACACTTTATTCATGGTGCTTTCCGTAAAATGCTTGCCAAGTATGATGTTAACCATAGAATTGCATCACCTTATCATCCTCAGTCTAGTGGTCAAGCTGAACTTAGCAATAGAGAAATAAAATTAATTTTGTAAAAGATTGTCAATAGGTCTAGTAAGAACTAGTCTAAGAAATTAGATGATGCACTTTGGGCTTACAAAACAGCTAATAAAAATCCTATGGGTATGTCTCCTTATAAAATGGTTTATGGAAAAGCTTATCAGTTGCCTCTTGAGTTAGAACATAAAGCATATTGGGAAATCAAAGAACTCAATTATGATTTCAAACTTGCTGGTGAAAAGAGGTTATTTGATATTAGCTCATTAGATGAATGGAGAACCCAAGCTTATGAAAATGCAAAGTTATTCAAAGAAAAAGTTAAAAGATGGCATGACAAAAGGATCAAAAAGTGTGAGTTTAAATTCGGAGAATAAGTTCTTTTGTACAACTATCATTTTTGATTTTTTTGCAGGAAAGCTCCTCATAAAATGGGAAGGCCCATACGTCATCGAGGAGGTTTACCGGTTTGGAGCCATCAAAATAAATAATTCCGAAGGTACTAACCCGAAGGTTGTCAATGGCCAACGAATAAAGAATTATATTTTAGGTGCGTCAATTAATGTTGAAAGTAACATTATCCAAACTATGACACCGGAAGAACACATAAAGGAGTCCTTCCGGAACACTCCAGAATCGTGAAAATAAGGAGGTACGTGATACGGTAAGTAAACAGACTCCGAAAAGTCCACAAAAATATTTTTTATTAGTTTTGGAATATTTTAAAATTTTGGGAATAAAGAAACTTCCAGGAAGTGTCCCCTGGTGGGCACAATACACCAGGGCGCGCCAGGCAACTTGCCTGGCGCACCCTGGTGGGTTGTGCCCACCTGGGACACCTTCTGTACTCCATTTTTCTACCTTATACTTGTCCTCCAAGATAAAAAAATCTATATATACTTCCCGAACCTGTTGATCACCGTATCTTGGAGAAATCCTCTGTTCTCATTTTTCTTGTTGTTTTCTTTCAGATCCCTTCTACCATGGCCTCCTCAAGGTCCTCCAAGGACAAGTTCTTCAAGAATGTCATCAACCCATATCCGCGGGAGGTGGCGCAGCACCCTCAGGTCATCCAGATGCATGAGGGGGGTGCTTCACCTCCGGATGTGCCATGTCCCAAGGGGACGGGAACCATGGAGGCCAAGGTTGAAGCTGTGGAGCAAGACGTCTTCCGGTGCAAGGGGATGGTGGAGCGTGGCCTCAATGCCAATCACCTCATGATCACGAACCTTTCTTGTGATCTCAAGGTGGATGGCAAGCCCATGAAGGACATCATCTTCACCCTCAACGAGAAAATCAACTTCCTCCAAAGCCAGATGTATGATCTTCAAAATCAAGTCTTTGAATATGAGGCGAGGTTTAAAGGTATGAGTTTGGCTGCTAGTTGTAGGACTCATGATACTCACTTCTCCTCTCACGATGGTGGACCACTACCATGGAAATCCTAGGACAATATCTCTTCTTCACCACCATCATCTTCTTCACCACCAAAGGAGAACTGAGTATCGGGTATGGTCCCTCCCCTTGGCTTCCGCCAAGCTTGGGGGAGGTGCCCTAGTATCGTATCGTATCATCCCACTATCTTTTTGCTTTTACTTACCTTAGTTCGATATTTTGCTTTTAGATGAAATAAAAGTTTAGTTATATCCTTTCTTCTTCGAGAGTTTGCTTAGTGATCTATCCTTGTAATCGTGTGCTAATAAAGTTTAGTATGAGCTTTGCTTTCTTTACTTTCATGTTGCAAATAAAAGAAAAGAAATAAGAAAGGAAACAAATATAAGAAAGGAAATAAATAATGAAAAGATTATATACTAATCCTATGGTAGGTGATGGCACCACATAAGGGGAAGTATAAGTAGAAAAATTTATTAGAGATTAACAAACATAGCATTAGTCAATGATGCAACTCATGAAAGAATTAATAAGGGAAGAGAAGATTCACATATAGATATACTATCCTAGAAATCTTTTGTGATTGTGAGCCCTCATCGAAATATTATATGCCAAAATTGTTGACGTTGGACAAGGAAGACAACTTAATGATTTATATTTGTTCATATTCACACAGAAGTCATATTGTCATAGATCCTTTAACATGTGGTGGTTTCCCCTATCTTTGCTAGCCAAAAATTCCGCACTAAGTAGAGATACTACGTGTGCATCCAAAAACCCTCAAACCCAAATCTTATTTTTCAAGTGTCCACCATACCTACCTAGGGATTGAGCAAGATCCCTCAAGTAAGTTGTCATCGGTGCAAAAAGGCAATAAAAATTGCTTCTAAAGGTGTGAGATCATTTAGTGTAAGAGAAAATTGAGTGTTGCACAAACTTGTGATGGCGAAGAATAAAAGCAACATACTGCATAATAAAGGTCGCTATCACAAGGGGCAATGTAACGTGATGTTCTTTTGCGCTAAGGGATTGAGCATTCAAACAAATAAGCACATGGCAACCTCTAATTCCCTCTGCGAAGGGCCTATCTTTTACTTTTATGCAAAGAGTCAAAGTTCTCTCTATTCCTTTTATTTTTCTCCTTTGGCAAGCATCATGTGGTGAGGAAAGATTAGGCACATATGTCCAGTTGAATATGGGTGGCATGAGTTATTATTGTTGACATCACCCTTGAAGTGAGTATGTTGGGAGGCAAAATCATAAACCCCTATTTTTCTATGTGTTCAGTTGAAATGTTTTGCTCATGGGTACGAGGTGAGTGTTAGCAATCATAGAAGACTATATGATGGTTGAGTATGTGGACTTGCCTAAAGGCTCCGACACGTGACTCTTCTTGAAAAGATGATGAATTGTAGTTGCAAAGTTGACTGAGAACATAGTTTGTTGGTTTCTAATAGAGCTTTTGCTTTATACTTCGATTGTGTGTTTGAACTATTACTTATTCATGAGAAATATATGATAAAAGTTTTATGATAAAAGTCCTATGTTTAATTTTGTTGCTGTTATAATAATCAACATGATGCTTCTATGTCCGTATTTTGTTTTTATCGACACCTCCCTCTCCAAGCATGTGGACATGTTTTTTGATTTCGGTTTTCGCTTGAGGACAAACGAGGTCTATGCTTGGGGGATTTCATATGTCCATTTTGCATCATGTTTTCTTACTGTTATTTGTAATGTTTTTATCCATAATAATGCTTTTTGGAGTAATTCGAATGCATTTTCTCTCATAATTTGCAAGGAACACACCAAGAGGGAGAATTCTGGCACCTAGAAATCTCGACCCGATAAAGCTACGTCAGGCTACCTATTCTGCACAACTACAAATAAGCTGAAACTTCACGGAGATTTTTTATGGAATATTTAAGAAATACTGGAGCCAATAACCACCAGAGGGGGGCCACCAGGTGGGCACAACCCACCTAGGCGCGCTAGGCCTCCCAGGCGTGCCCTGGTGGGTTGTGGCCTCCTCGGCCCACCTATGGTGCCCATATTTTGGTATATAAGTCCTTTTGACCTAGAGAAAATAAATAGAGTACTTTCGGGATGGAGCGTCGCTGCCTCGAGACAGAACTTTGGCAGGAGCACTTTTGCCCTCCGGCGGAGCGATTCCGCCGAGGGAACTTCCCTCTCGGAGGGGGAAATCATCGTCATCATCATCACCAACAATTCTCCCATCTTGGGGAGGGCAATCTCCATCAACACCTTCAACAGCACCATCTCCTCTCAAACCCTAGTTCATCTCTTGTGTTCAATCTTGTTACCGGAACTATAGATTGGTGTTTGTGGGTGACTAGTAGTGTTGATTACATCTTGTAGTTGATTACTATATGGTTTATTTGGTGGAAGATTATATGTTCAGATCCATTATGCTATTTAATACCCCTCCGATCTTGAGCATGATTATTATTTGTGAGTAGTTACCTTCGTTCTGGAGGTCACGGGAGAAATCATGTTGCAAGTAATCATGTGAACATGATATGTGTTCGATAATTTGATAGTATCTATGTTGTTATTCCCTTATTGGTGTCATGTGAACGTCGACTACATGACACTTCACCATATTTGGGCCTATGGGAATGCATTGTGGAGTAGCAATTAGATGGTGGGTTGCGAGAGTGACAGAAGCTTAAACCCCAGTTTATGTGATATTCCGTAAGGGACCGATTGGATCCAAAAGTTTAATGCTATGGTTAGAATTTATTCTTAATACTTTTCTCATAGTTGCAGATGCTTGCGGGAGGGTTAATCATAAGTAGGAGGTTTGTTAAAGTAAGAACAACACCTAAGCACCGGTCCACCCACATACCAAATTATCAAAGTAGCTAACACAAATCTAACCAACATGATGAAAGTGACTAGATGAAATTCCCATGTACCCTCAAGAACGCTTTGCTTATCATAAGAGACCGTTTTGGCATGTCCTTTGCCTCAAAAGGATTGGGCTACCTTCTTGCACTTTTGTTACTATTATCGTTACTTGCTCGTTACAAATTATCTTCCTATGAAACTACTCCTCTACTTACAATTTCAACACTTGCAGACAATACCTTACCGGAAACTACTTGTCATTTCCTTCTGCTCCTCGTTGGGTTCGACACTCTTACTTATCGAAAAGAGCTACAATTGATCCCCTATACTTGTGGGTCATCAAGGCTATTTTCTGGTGCCGTTGCCAGGAAGTGAAGCGCCTCTGGTAAGTGGAATTTGGTAAGACATTTATATAGTGTGCTGAAATTTATTGTCACTTGTTACTATGGAAAACAATCCTTTGAGGGGTTTGTTCAGGGTATGTTCACCTCGTCCAGAACCACAATTAGCCAACCCTCAACCTACTGCACCTACTGAAAATATTGAATATGAAATTCCTTCATGTATGATAGAACAACTGCTGGCTAATCCTTATGCAGGAGATGGAACCGAACATCCTGATATGCACTTGATATATGTGGAACAAATTTGTGGATTGTTTAAGCTTGCATCTTTACCCAAGGATGAAGTGATGAATAAGGTTTTCCCTTTATATTTTAAGGGAAAATCATTGGTATGGTTGTGAGGCCCCAAGACCAGTGCTCCAGATGCCTTCCTTGTTTTCCGAGATTCGTCGTGTGATTTGTTTGGTTTGTTGCATTCATATTTGCATCATGTGCATTGCATCATGTCATCATGCAACCCCTTTTAAAACTCAACTAAATAAATTGCATGTATCTTCGGTCCATTTAAACAGAGGGAATTCACATGGTGATTCTCTTTACAACATATTCTCCCAATATTAGGGAGCTATAATAAATATTCCATTCTTTTGGAATTAACCATAACACACTTGCAAATATTTCCCATGCCTATTCCACTTCGAGTTTGACATTCAAATCTTGTCCAAAATTCTTTGATCTCTTTGAAAGTGCAACTATCCCTGGGTGGTTTTGGTAATTCCTAACAACATATAGCTCATTGAGCTAACATTATTCCAAGATTAATATTTTAGGAAAAGCTCAATGAATGGCATGGCATGGATAAGGAAAGTGGATCCCTCAAAATTCTAAGGACAAAAAGTTTGGCTCAAGCTTCAAGATCAAGACTCTACATTTTATATTTTAGTGATCCAAGATCACATTGAGTCTATAGGAAAAGCCAATACTATCAAGGAGGGATGAGGTGTTGCTTAATGGCTTGCTTGCTCAAAGTGCTTAGTGATATGCTCCAAAATCCACAACTACCTTCCCACATCCACATATGACCTAAACCAAAAGTCAAACTCGGCCCCACCGATTCTTTCTATTCGGCGCCACCGAGTTCCAAATGTCATAGCCACTGCCACAAATCCTAGGCAAATCGGTCTCACCGATAGGGATCTCGGTCTCACCGAGATGGGATTGTAATCTCTCTGTTTCCCTTCGTAACGTTTCGGTCTTACCGAGATGAGCGATCGGTCCCACCGAGATTGCAATGTAAACTCTCTGTTTCCCTTTTGTAACATTTCGGTCTTACCGAGATGAGCGAATCGGTCCCACCGAGTTTACCTGACCAACTCTCTGGTTAGCTTATTACCAAAATTGGTCCCACCAAGTTTGTGTAATCGGTCACACCGAGATTATGTTATGCCCTAACCCTAACCATATCGGTCCTACCGAGTTGCATCTCAGTCCCACCGAAAATCCTAACGGTCACTAGGTTTGCTGAATCGGTCTGACCGAGTTTAACCATTCGGTCCCACCGAGTTTGGCAAATTGTGTGTAACGGTTAGATTTTATGTGGAGGCTATATATACCCCTCCACCCACTCTTCATTCGTGGAGAGAGCCATCAGAACATACCTACACTTCCAATACACATTTTCTGAGAGAGAACCACCTACACTTGTGTTGAGGTCAAGATATTCCATTCCAACCATATGAATCTTGATCTCTAGCCTTCCCCAAGTTGCTTTCCACTCAAATCTTCTTTCCACCAAATCCAAATCCTGTGAGAGAGAGTTGAGTGTTGGGGAGACTATCATTTGAAGCACAAGAGCAAGGAGTTCATCATCAACACACCATTTGTTACTTCTTGTTGAGTGGTGTCTGCTAGATTGGCTAGGTGTCACTTGGGAGCCTCCGACAAGATTGTGGAGTTGAACCAAGGAGTTTGTAAGGGCAAGGAGATCGCCTACTTCGTGAAGATCTACCACTAGTGAGGCAAGTCCTTCGTGGGCGACGGCCATGATGGAATAGACAAGGTTGCTTCTTCGTGGACCCTTCGTCGGTGGAGCCCTCCGTGGACTCGCGCAACCGTTATCCTCCGTGGGTTGAAGTCTCCATCAACGTGGATGTACGATAGCACCACCTATCGGAACCACAACAAAAACATCCGTGTCTCCAATTGCGTTTGAATCCTCCAAACCCTTCCCTTTACATTCTTGCAAGTTGCATGCTTTACTTTCCGCTGCTCATACTCTTTTGCATGCTTGCTTGAATTGTGTGGAGATTGCTTGACTTGTGCTAAGATAGCTAAAATCTGCCAAGAACTAAAATTGGGAAAAGTCTAGATTTTTATTTGGTCAAGTAGTCTAATCACCCCCCCTCTAGACATACTTTCGATCCTACAAGTGGTATCAGAGCTTTGGTCTCCATTTGCTTTGATTTCCATAGCTTTTGGCGGTCATAGCCTTGGTTTCACAACCTACGAGAGTATGGCGTCTAGCAAGGGAAATTATCACCGTAGAGGTCCTTACTTTGATGGTACTAATTTTGCTAGTTGGAAGCATAAGATGAAAATGCATATTCTTGGACATAACCCCGTCGTTTGGGCTATTGTGTGTATTGGCTTGCAAGGTAAATTCTTTGACGGGAAAGAACCAAACCGTGAAGCCACCGCGGAAGAGTTGAAAATGCTGCAATACAAGGCTCAAGCTTGTGATATCCTCTTCAATGGATTGTGCCCCGAAGAATTCAACAAAATTAGCCATCTTGAGAATGCAAAGGAAATTTGGGATACTTTGATTGATATGCACGAAGGTACCGACTCCGTCAAGGAATCCAAATTGGATGTGCTTCAAAGTCAACTTGACAAGTTCAAAATGAAGGATGGTGAAGGTGTTGCTGAAATGTACTCTAGGCTTGCTCTTATCACAAATGAGATTGCCGTCTTAGGGAGTGAAGAGATGACCGATAGATTCATCATCAAGAAGATCCTAAGAGCCTTGGATGGAAAATATGATACCGTGTGCACATTGATCCAAATGATGCCCAATTACAAAGATCTCAAGCCAACGGAAGTCATCAGAAGAATTGTTGCTCATGAGATGTCACTCAAGGATAAAGAGGAACTTCACAACAAATCAAGTGGTGCTTACAAAGCCTCATGTGAAGCCCCCACATCATCGAGTGAGAAACAAACCTTCAATGAAGAATTGAGCTTATTGGTGAAGAACTTCAACAAGTTCTACAAGAGTAGAAGCAAAGAGAGAAGCTCCAAGTCAAGGTCCTACAATGACAAAAGATCTTCTAGTCGAGAGCAAAACTGCTACAATTGTGGAAGGCCCGGACACTATTCCAATGAGTGTATGGCCCCCTACAAGAGAAGAGAAGATTCTCCCAAGAGATGAAGTAGAAGAGAAGAATCACCATCTAGAGAAAGAAGGAGTAGAGATGATCGTTATGAACGAAGACCCTGACGGAGAAGCAAGGATTCGGAAACAAAGGACAAGTCATCAAGGAGCTACACAAAACGAAGACATCAAGCTCATGTTGGTGAATGGGTATCCGACTCCGACTCCGACAACCACTCCGAGAGAAGCTATCACTCTGACTCCGAATATACTCAAGATGAAGGTGTTGCCGGTATAGCACTTGTGACAACCAACTCCTATGACATATTTGACTCACCAAATGAACGAGTTGGAACATGCTTCATGGCTAAAGGCCCAAAGGTATCACACCCCGAGTATGTTGATTTCAATAGTGATGAAGATGACTTGTTAGGTGATGATGATTTACTTGTTGACAACTCTAGTGATGAATACTGTGATGAAACATCAATTAATCATGCTAATCAAGATAAAACGAATGACAATGATAAGGAGAAGATTGAGTCTCTAACTAAAGAACTAAACACTCTTAAGTTAGCTCATGAAACTATCTTAGGAGATCATCGAGAACTTTTAAGGACTCACGAGAAATTACGCTTTGAAAAGCTCAACCTTGAGCAAGAGCATGAGTTCTTAAAAGCAATCAATGATGATCTTCGCAAGAAAAGTTCTTCTTACATTGCCAAGCATTTACTCTTATCCACTTACATGCCTCAAGTCAAGTTTAGTAACAAGAACAAGAAAGATTCTTCCTCTAGTAGTAACAATAACCATGCTAAATCCAATATTGTTACTTCTAGTAGTTCTCTTGATTCCACTAATGATTCTCTTAGCCAAGTTACACTTGAGCAAGAAAATAGCTTATTGAAGGGAATTATAGAGAAAGGTGTTTACAAGAGCCTTGCCGGAAGTAAGCAATTTGAGGAAATTGTACGCAAGCAAGGAAGGCACCGAAAGAATCAAGGTGTTGGTTTTGAACGAAAGTTCAATGCCAATGGAGTTGAGTGGGAAGAAGATCAATACCCCAAGACGAAGTTTGTTCCTCAACAAGAGAAGTATGATCCTACTTCTTTCAAAGGGACACAAGCTCAAGATGATCTTCCACCACAAGACCACAAGCAAAAAGGGAAGGACAAGCTTCAAGAGGAAATTGATGCATTTGAAGAAGCTCCTAAGGCCTTGGTCAAGTGGGTTCCCAAGACTACATCAAGTTCCACTTCATCAAGTACAACTACAACACCGAGGATTCCCATCAAGATGGTGTGGATCCCGAAGAAGAACTAGAGAGTTCTTGAGGGTGACTCCGCCAACATACTTCACTATTATCATCTTGGCAAGAACAAGTGCAATCAACTTCCACATCTTGCACTAGTTCAAGAAGTCACAAACCCTCTTGTTGGTAAGACAAGGGACAAGGTAACCTAAAAGCTTTCATAGACATCATCTTGTGTGTGCATCACTCTATGTCTATGGATATCCTTGTTTGTTCCTTGTGGGACTAACCCGTGTAGGTATTGAAAGTGCAACTCATTCTAATGGATAGCTCCAAATGATCTACATCAACATTGAGCATCCACATCTTCAACATCTACATGAAGTCATCATCGACAAAACCCAAGGTTAGTTCATCCCTCTTAGGGGGGATCTCACATCTAGGGGGAGCTTTACTCTAATAATTGAGCTAAAGCAACTCTAATGGTGTGAACACAACAATGCTTTATGTAAAATTGGTAACCCCACTTGTGCTTAAACGATGAGTATGACCTATGATCAAATGTTTGACTCCTAAGTCAATATACTCATATATAGACGACCTAGTCATTGCAAATTGTTTGATAGATGCTAGAATTGGTTGTGCATGCTCTGCCACATATTTCAATTGCCATTTTATTGTGTGAGCATGTTGATTGCATATTTCACTCATTCAAGGACATCCACTTATTGTTTTGATTGATTGTTGTTCTTTTCTTTTGCCAAGTGGATGGACAAGAATGCCTAAGAACCCTCTCTAGCTATCTATGCTTTTCTCGTCTCAAACTCTATTCATGATACATCACAAAATTTGATCAAGTCAGATTCGAACCACTCTGTGTGAGGAGCACTCGGAGTCCCCGATTCGTCATAGACTTAAACTTCCAAAACTTCTTTGTGCTTTTCGGTCTGACCGATTCCTCCATTTCGTTCATACCGAGATCACTAAGTCGATCTAGGTTTTCAATCTCGGTGCAACCGATTTGAACCTTTCGGTCACATCGAGTTTCAGTAACTGCTTGCAGTTATGAATCTCGGTGCCACCGAGTTGTTCCACTCGGTCACACCGACTGGGTCGGGCTATATATACTCATGGGCAAAATTTTGGAAATTTCTTCGAAACCCCTTCGCCCGTGCATAGCTCGCTCTGCCTCCTGGATCTCCAGATCGTCCTCCTCGTCGCTAGCCGCCTCCTGTCGCTGGTCTCCGCCGCCGTCAATGGAATTCTTCCCCGCCATTGCCGCCGTAGCGAGTTCATCGCCGAACTAGGGTATGGACTCGATCACAGTGCTATCCTCGTCCGATTCCTAGCACATTGTGTTCATTATGATTCTTACCATGATTGAAATGCTTCTATCCAGTCAAAACACTCCGTAGATTAGAGTTGAATTGAAAATTTAGGGTTAGGTTTCCGCCGAAACCATCTCGGACCATCCGAGTTGTGGAACTCGGTACCACCGATTTGGCTCAGGCCATTGCACATGTAATTTTCGGTCTGACCGAGAATTCCAAATCAGTGTGACCGAGTTCAGGACTTTGTGAAACCCTAGCAGTCTCGGTGCCACCAAACTGTGACTCAGTGTGACCGAGTTCACTAGTTTAGGTTCCAATAGCTGCTTTGGTATCACCGAGTTTACAAATCAGTTGATCTGAAATGCTTTCTGTGGAAAAATAAAACTAAGTTTTTGACTCATTCTTTTGCAAAAACCTCTGCATTTTGTGATGCTCATCCACTCTATCTCATCTATATCTATCCCTAGAGAGAAGATGACATGACTTCTTCCATTTAAATAAATGAAAAGGGTGTTTGAAAAATATTTGAATTCCATTGGAAAATATTTTCCAATTCAGAAACTTTATGCAACTCAATGATTTTCACGAGAGAAGATAAAATGACTTCTTCAAATTATGAAATATGAGTTGGGATTTCAAAGATCACATTTAAAGTCCTTTTTGAATTTATTTTCAATTTGGAGTTATTTGAGTTTTATTCAAATTATTTTTCTCCAAAAATAAAATACATGGAAAATAGGGTAACATGATTCCCTACAATAGAAAATTGGAGAAAAATTAATTTGAAATCATTTTGGTATTTTTAAAATGGTTTTTGTTGGATTTTAATGGACCAGTAGCCCTGTTTGAATTATTAGAATTTATGTGTATTTTATTTAATGCAAGAAAAATGTTCATCGTGTAGAAAATCTTTTTCTGAAAATTTTGATATATTATATGCCTATATAATATTTTCATTTAATTTGTTTTATTATTTCAATTGTCTGGAAAATGCTTTTTTTTAAAATTCCCCTCGCCGACTGGGTCGGCCCAGCACCCAAGCCAGGCCGCGGCCCAGCGCTCCCGCGCCCGTCCCCGACTCCGGCGGAGTCCGCCACCAGCACGGAACCCGCCGCCGCCGCCCGTGTCCATGCGGGACTCCCTCCGCCACCTCTCCGTTGCCCCTTCCGCGCCGCCTTGCCCCTCCTCCCTTAAATACCGAGCCCCGCCTCTCCCTCCTTCCCCGCATCTCGCCGGAACCGCGCCGCACTGCCGCCTCGCCTTCCGACGCCGCCACCGAGCTTCCTCGCCGTCGCCCGCACCTCCCCGACCACCGCAGGCACCACCCACTTCACCACCGCGCCGCGCCGCCCACCCCAGCTACTCCGCCGCCGCCGACGCGCCCCGTCGCCGCCGGAGCCACTTCGCCCGCCGCTGCCGGAGACGCGACTCGCCGGACCTCCGCCGCCCCGGTTCGCCTGAACCGCTCCCCCGACCCGCCGATCTTTTCCGTGGACCGGTATAACCAAACCCTAGATCGGTTTTCTGGTTTCTCTGGTTTTCCATAAAACCCGTTTTTTTATATCTAGTTATTTTGCAAACGTTCACTATTTAGATCTCCTTAGCGAACGGTTTTCATCGATTTAGGTTCTGTAGCGAGCGTTCGCTCGATAGATTTTTCCTTTTTCTTATTAAATTTCGGCCAGGGACCTATATGTGAGGATTTTCTTTATAGATTAGCCCCTGGTTTCCAAACGATCACTACTTTTTACTCGTTTATCCAAATCCAACGAAACCAACGCCCACATCTTCGTTACGATCTCCTCTAACCAGTAAAATAACTCAAACATGTTTTTGAAAAGTTTAAAATTTGTATTAGATCAGATTTGAATTCAAACTTCGTTTGATCATAACTTGAGTTTCGTAACTCCGTTTGAGTTGATTCTTTTTGCAGATCGAAGCTCTTGACCTAAACTTTCTGATAAGGCCAAATTCACATAATTTTGGTACTGTTATAAATTGTTTTATGATGCAAGAGTTATTTGCTTGGGTTTGATGTTTTCCGATTTGTCTTCTTCGATCTTTCTGATACTTTGAGTGATTGCTTATGTGTGGTTACTATTGCTTGCTTACGATAGATTGACCGGAGTGTGAAGAGTAGAACTATCAAGAGTTTTGAGTGCGAATCATCTTCATCAACATTGCAGGCAAGTTCACACTTTGATCATATCCCTTTCATACCCAGTTTTTATGCATTAGTTTCACCCTCAAACATTGCATGAGTAGGATTGATAACATGTGGGTATTGGGAAGTAGTTGATGAGGTAGGAACCTATTGCCCTGCAATCAAACCTTGGGAGTTACTATTACGTTATGCTTATAGTGCCATGCTATGCTCGTAGACGTGGATTGGGTTTTGAGAGTATTCATGACAGATGTGAGATTGTTAATTAATATTTTACATAAGGTGGCAACTTAAACACACATCTGGTGGATTGAGGTACCTGGGTATTCCAGGATTGCCTGTCTAGGCACCTAGGTAGACCAGGATTGCCTGTTTTTTTATGGACCGCCACCCAGGCTCAAAGGGATCATGAGATTTTTCATACTAGAAACTTCCGTGTGCAGCCACAAGCTATTATGGGCTCTAGCATAGTTGATTAAGTCATGAGAACTCTTACAGGGTAGACTAGCAGATGTACGGGAAAGTAGGTGTAACGGTCTATCCATCATAAGGTGCTAGCGCTTCTGAAAGACTATGTCTCGGTCATCCGTCTTCTCAAACACCATGTAGTGCGAGAAACCAAACGGAGGCGATCGAGTCTTGTGGGGAAAAGTGCGCAAACCTCTGCAGAGTGTATAAACTAATCATGATTAGTCGTGTCCCTGGTTATGGACATCTTGAGTATCTAGTTCTTGGATTCTCCTGCTGATCTCATCATGTTACTTTAAATTAAGTTTGTTGGGTTTAATGATGTCATTTAATTGGGATTGAGAATGTTGTCAACCATTCTCAATGTTCAACAACCACCATGATAGTTAAATAAAATTTATTCCTTTACAGTAGGGAAAAATTGGCTTTTCACAAAAACCTTACAACCATAGAGCTTTTCCACCAGCCATATATGCATGTAGTGATAGCCATTATTCATCATTTCTCTCTATGGTGTGAATTTGCCAGTACATTCAATGTACTGACCCTTTGTGGCTGCAACATCTCATGTTGCAGGATTATCTTACGACGAGTAAGTGATACGTTAGGGTTACGATTTATACACTCAACTTTGCCATTGGTGTTGATGGGAATCCACGACCTTGTTGTTACTTCCGCTATTTTGGATTGAGGTAATAGTATTTACGTTAATTTTACATGTGATTTACCTCTGTTAAAAATCCTCGAGTACTCTGTGTGTCAGCATACCGATCCAGGGATGACACTTAAGCACAGAGACTTGATCCATTCGGGTCGGGTCGCTACAGCCTTGTGCTTCATGAATAGGAATTTGAAAAGGAAGACAAGTGGATATTAAAATTCCTACATTTTTCCTTTCGAGGAGACACTAAAGCAACAAATCCTACAGTTTTACTTTGCTCCATTCCTTTGAACCAAATGCATGAATAGTAGTACCATAGGAAACATTCCAATTCCTATGTTTTTCCTTCACTTCTCCTTTCAAGCACTAGCGACTCTAGTAGGTAGGCTTGAACAGGGAGAGTCCATCACGGATAGCTAAGTTGCCTGGTACCTCACTGCTTGTCATATAGTAGGAGAAACTAATCGTATTTCACGTTACTACATGTGCTCAGTGGACAATATATTTAACATGTAGAGTAAAAAAAGAGATGCAAGAAGTGTACAACCTCTTTGGTGAAGCCATGTCGACCTCAGCATGATTGGGTTGGTCGGTGAGGATGCTCCGGCTGATGTGGCTATCGGAGGAGGGAAGAAGATCTTAGGCGTCTAGAGATGGAGCCGAGGGTACTGCTCCGATGTGATGGAGGGTTTCATCGTTGGAGCATCTCCGGTGAGTTGTACGACGACGAGGCTGAAGCAGGACAAGAGAGACAACGTTAACCTAAGTGGAATTCTAATAGCATCTCCAATAGATGATGTAAAATACATAACCACAAAGTGCTAGATGTAAAATACATCAGTTGCTCATCTCTGAACTTAACTGTCAAAACTGAATTTAACTGTCGAAACTACATTTTACTGTCAAAACTGAATTTTGCTGTCGAAACTGAATTTTATTGTCGAAACTGAATGCACTAGTAGCAGAAAAGCAGTAGCAGAAGCGCTCGGAGCAGCAGCGCGTGCGAGAGCTGGGGCTGCTGGTCATGTAGCAGCATCTCGGCTAGCAGCTGCAGGGGCTCAGGCGAGAGCAGGATCTGCTGCTCATGTAGAAGCAGCACGAGCAAGAGTAGAGCAGCAGCGCAATCAAGAGCAAGAGCAGACCAGGCAGGGGACCGAGAGCAAGAGCAGAGTAGCAGCGCGAGCGAGAGCCAAAGCAGCAGCAACTCCTACTAATGTGGACGTCGCAACCGAGGGAGCGACGCGATGGAGGAAGTGGCCAGCGACGCCACCGTAGATGGAGCCGCACCATGTCGGCTTGGGACCGAGTGCCGGCAGCACCGTGAGATCGAATCAAGAAGAAAAGGCAGGAGTAGCGATTAGTGTAGAACCTCTTTGGTGGCGCCGATTAGGCCTCATCTTCATCTGAGGAATCAGTGATGGTGCTGCTCTTCCAGTGGTGTAGGTGAATACGGTGTTGTGGGAATGGAGGTGGTGTGAAATACGAGGCGAACATCAGGGCAGCTCCTTGGAGGTGGAGGACGAGGTGGCTGAACCGGCGGGACGACGAGATCGACGACGAATCCTCATCCGGTGAAGTGGATGAGGAACGTCAATGTGTTGTTGTGGACGACATCGTTGGGGAAAAGGCTCCGGCTGGGTGGCAGACGGAGGATGGTGTGGGGCTTCACGGGTTTTCGCAGCCTCAGTGTACGAATGGGGGCGAAGGGGATGGGAGGGGGAACCATGGCTTAGGGACACGCTTGTCCTAAATGTGGGGTAAGTTACGAAAGTATCCCCACCGATTTGAGCTAGGCAGTTCTTTCGGTTTAGGGGTATCACAGGAATTTTGCGTGTCTGGATTTTGCAGGAGGTGGGAGTTTTCTCGCGCGTTGTAATTTTGGGATAGCAAGGCGTGGTTTGAGATGGAGGGAGTTTTCGGAGCACAACGAGACAAAGAGATATCTTAAAATTTCGTGGTAACAAGGCGCAGGTTGAAGAGGTGGGAGTTTCGCACCATGAAAGACAGAGATGCTAGCTTGAAATTTCGGCATAACAAGGCACGGCTTGAAATTTCGGGGGAACAAGCTTAACGTGTACAAAAAGGACAATTCACACCCCACTAGAGAGAGCCATGTCCTTTTTTACTGTATTACTAGAGATGCATTCAAATACAACAACAAAAAACCAAAAAATGGGACAAAAAGCTTAACGTGTACAATACCAAATCAATTTGCACTTCCCTCAACAATAAAACAATAATTCATGTTGTCTAGCATATGGACTAAATTTGAGTACATTTTCCCTGTTTGAATGGAATTGTACTCAGGTTAGTTATTGAAAGCACAAGTGCTCCCTAGGTGGTTTTGATAATTGATGACAACATATCTCTTGTTGGACTAACATTTCGATCTAGCATGTTTCAGATAAGTTCAACAATGGAGTGGCATGGACTAAAGGTTGTGGGAACTCCTTCAAGATGCTAAGGACAAAGGATTGGCTAAAGCTTCAAGCTCAAGACTCGTTATTTTACATTTTAGTGATCCAAGATCACATTGAGTCTTTAGGAAAAGCCAATACTATCAAGGAGGGATGAGGTGTTGCTTAATGAGCCTCTTGCTTCATGTGCTTAATGGTATGCTCCAAAATCCTCAGCTACTTTCCCACTTCCACATATGACCTAAACCCTAAGCCAAACTCGGTCCTACCGATTCTTCCTATCCGGCGCCACCGAGTTTTACTTGTCATAAGCCACTGCCAAACCCTAGCAAATCGGTTCTACCGATAGGGATCTCGGTCTCACTGAGATGGGATTGCAAACTCTCTGTTACCTATTGAAATATTTTCGGTCCCACCGAGATATGCAATCGGTCCCACCGAGATTGCAATGTAAACTCAGTGTTTCCCCTTTGTAACTTTTCGGTCTCACCGAGTTCCACTCGGTCTCACCGAAAGAGCAAATCGGTCCCACCGAGTTTGCCTGACCAACTCTCTGGTTAGCTAATTACCAAATTCGGTCTCACCGAGTTTGTGTAATCGGTCTCACCGAGATTATGTTATGCCCAAACCCTAACCATATCGGTACTACCGAGTTGCATGTCAGTCCCACCGAAAATCTCTAACGGTCACTAGGTTTACATTTTCGGTCCGACCGAGTTTGTTGATTCGGTCCCACCGAGATTGGAAAACTGTGTAACGGTTGGATTTTGTGTGGAGGCTATATATACCCCTCCACCTCCTCTTCATTCGTGGAGAGAGCCATCAGAACACATACACCATTCCAACTCATATGTTCTGAGAGAGAACCACCTACTCATGTGTTGAGACCAAGATATTCCATTCCTACCATATGAATCTTGATCTCTAGCCTTCCCAAGTTGCTTTCCACTCAAATATTCTTTCCACCAAATCCAAATCCTATGAGAGAGAGTTGAGTGTTGGGGAGACTATCATTTGAAGCACAAGAGCAAGGAGTTCATTACCTACACACCATTTGTTACTTCTTGGAGAGTGGTGTCTCCTAGATTGGCTAGGTGTCACTTGGGAGCCTCCGACAAGATTGTGGAGTTGAACCAAGGAGTTTGTAAGGGCAAGGAGATCGCCTACTTCATGAAGATCTACCGCTAGTGAGGCAAGTCCTGTGTGGGCGATGGCCATGGTGGGATAGACAAGGTTGCTTCTTCGTGGACCCTTTGTGGGTGGTTGCTTCTTCGTGGACCCTTCGTGGGTGGAGCCCTGTGTGGACTCGCACAACTGTTACCCTTGGGTGGAGCCCTGTGTGGACTCGCGCAACCGTTACCCTTCGTGGGTTGAAGTCTCCATCAACGTGGATGTAGGATAGCACCACCTATCCGAACCACGGGAAAAACATCCGTGTCTCCAATTGCATTTGATTTCTCCAAACCCTTCCCTTTACATTCTTGCAAGTTGCATGCTTTACATTCCGCTGCTCATATACTCTTTGCATGCTTGCTTGATATGTATTGTGTGTGTTGAAATTGTGCCTAAACTCCACTTAAACCGAAAAAGCTTAAAAATTGCAACTTTAGCATTAAGTGTCTAATCACCCCCTCTAGACACATCTACTTCTAGATCCTACAAGTGGTATCAGAGCATTGGTCTCCATTGCCTTGGTTTAATCACCATTGGAGGAAGATGGATGTGTCTACTCTAGGGAGTCTTAGACATAGAGTGCCTATTCTTGATGAAAAGTATTTTCATGAGTGGAAAAATGAGATGCTTGTAATCTTCAATCAATATCATTTGAACAAGTATATTGCTGGCCCTTGTGCACCTCATATTGATCCTTTGCATCCTACCCTAGATGAAGATATTGACATGATTCGCAATCTTAGAACTATTGAGCTCATCGTTAGAGGATTGCCCAAAAATTTGATTGCTAGTTTGCCTACTCACAATTGTGCCTATACCATATGGAAATTTCTTGAGGAACGATTTCCCGATTATTCCTTGAAAACTTTGGATGAAATTCTCCATAAATCTATTGGCTTGAGTAAGATGAACTCTAGTGATCCTAGTTTTGGTAAATGTCTTTTTGAACTTGCCAATCTTAAGCATGCTAAAGGACATGTTGGAATCATTAATGATATCATATTCAAAGCTATAAGAATTCATAAAAGTGACCACTTCGATGATCATTTATCTAATGAATTACCCTCTCTAGGAAATGATGAGTCACAAGATCATGATGAACATGAATATTATGATGATGATGATGATGATAGTGACTTCGATCTTGATGATGCAATGAGACATTTTGGTCTTATGGAAAATCTTCGGGGATATGAATCAGGAGGAAAGGAATGGGTTCTTGATAGTGGATGTACTGATCATATGACCGGAGATGAAGAGATGTTTCGTGAGCTTGCTGAAAATGACGGCCCTCGAAAATATGTCACCTTTGGTGATAATTCAAAGGGTAAAGTGGTTGGCCTTGGTAAGGTGGCCATCTCACATGATAGTTCCATTCAAAATGTCATGCTCGTTGAATCTCTTGGCTACAATTTACTTTCAGTATCTAGACTTGCTGATTTCGGTTTGAATGTCCTATTTACTGAGGTAGATTGCCAAGTATTTCGTCGAGACAATCATAAAATGGTCTTTACGGGTATGCGTAGAGGTGATCTTTACTTTGTCGATTTCTCTAAAAAGGCACAACCTAAAACTTGCTTTGTTGCTAAATCCTCAAAAGGTTGGTTGTGGCATAGACAACTAGTTCATGTTGGCATGAGAAACCTTGACAAGCTTATTAAAGGAAATCATATCCTTGGAGTCAATGATGTCATATTTGATAAGGATAGACTTTGCAGGGCTTGTCAAGCAGGTAAACAGGTTGGAGGGAGACATCCCGTGAAGAACATCATGACCACAAGGAGGCCACTTGAGCTACTTCACATGGATCTTTTTGGTCCCAACGCCTATAAGAGTCTCGGTGGAAATTCCTTTGGTCTAGTTATAGTTGATGATTTTTCAAGATTTACGTGGGTTCTTTCTTAATGACAAGTCGCAGGTCCAGAAGATCTTCAGAAACTTCGCTAGGAAGGCCCAAAATCAATTTGATGTGAAGATCAAGAAGGTTCGGAGTGACAACGGAACGGAGTTCAAGAACGCAAATGTGGACACCTTTCTTGACGAAGAAGGGATTTCACACGAGTTCTCGGCTACGTACACACCTCAACAAAATGGAGTTGTTGAGAGGAAGAACCGGACGCTCATCGAAATGGCAAGAACGATGCTTGATGAATACAAGACACCAAAGCAATTTTGGGCAGAAGCGGTTGAGACAGCTTGTCACGCAACAAATCTCTTATATCTTCACAAGCTACTCGGCAAGACGGCATACGAGCTTCTCACCGGTAACAAACCCCAAGTTGGATACTTTCGAGTATTCGGCTCAAAGTGCTACATTCTTGATAAGCATCATCGTTCAAAGTTTGCTCCTAAATCTCATGAAGGTTTTCTACTTGGTTATGGCTCAAACTCTCACACTTACCGTGTCTACAACAATTTCACCCGAAAGGTTGAAGAGACGGTAGATGTGAAGTTTGATGAATCTAATGGCTCGCAAGTAGAGCAATTGCCAATTGATGTAGGAGACAAAGACCCTTCAGAAGCAATTCAAGACTTGTCCATTGGCAAAATTCGTCCAACGGAGGGGAAGGAGAGTACTTCATCCGTCCAAGTGGAAGCTTCTACTTCATGACAAGGTGAACCAAGAATCGACACGGAAGCATCCACCAGTGGGACACACCAAGATGAAGAAAATGAGGAAGTACGTCAAGATGAACATCAACAACCTCCTTCTCCAGCACGATAAGAGAACGACGACGTCAACAATGAAGAAGGCCAAGAAGAAGAACAAGATGAAGAAGATGTTCAACGAAGACCCAAGCAAAAGCTCTCACGAGTTCGAGCAAGAATTGCCAAAGATCATCCCGTTGAACAAATCCTCAATGATATACAAACCGGGAGAATCACTTGCTCAAAAACTCGTTTAGCTAACTTTTGTGAAAACTATTCATTCATATCTAGCATTGAACCTATGAAGGTTGAAGAAGCATTGGAAGATCCGGATTGGATAAACGCTATGCATGAAGAGCTACATAATTTTGAGAGAAACCAAGTTTGGACATTAGTCGAGAAGCCCGACAACAACCACAACATCATTGGTACCAAATGGGTGTTCCGCAACAAGCAAGATGAAGATGGACAAGTGGTTCACAACAAAGCACGTCTCGTCGCCCAAGGGTACACACAAGTCGAAGGTATGGACTATGGTGAGACGTATGCTCCCGTTGCTAGACTTGAGTCCATTCGCATCTTACTTGCCTATGCTAATCACCATAATATCACCTTGTACCAAATGGACATTAAAAGTGCTTTTCTAAATGGTGAAATAGAGGAGGAAGTTTATGTCAAACAACCTCCCGGCTTTATCAATCCTAAGAAACCAGATCATGTTTACAAACTTCACAAAGCTCTTTATGGTCTTAAACAAGCTCCTAGAGCATGGTATAAATGCTTGACCGAGTTCCTTACTACAAGTGGTTTTGAAATTGGTAAAATTGATTCTACTCTTTTTACTAAAAGGGTTAATGGAGAACTATTTGTATGCCAAATTTATGTTGATGATATCATATTTGGTTCAACTAACCCTCTCTTTAGTGAAAAGTTTGGAAAGCTAATGTCAGAGAAGTTTGAGATGTCTATGATGAGTGAACTCAAATTCTTTCTCGGGTTGCAAATCAAGCAAACTAAGGAAGGTACATTTGTCTCTCAAACAAAGTACACCAAGGACTTATTCAAGAAGTTCAATATGCAAGAATGCAAAGGTATGACTACACCCATGCCTACTAGTGGACATAATGATTTAACCAAAGATGGTGAACTGGTTGATCAAAAGGTTTATCGCTCTATGATTGGTTCGTTGTTATACCTATGTGCTTCACGTCCCGATATTATGCTAAGTGTGTGCATGTGTGCACGATATCAAGATGCTCCTAAAGATTGTCATCTTAAGGCTGTGAAAAGGATAGTGAGATATTTAATCCATACACCAAATTTTGGCATTTGGTATCCTAAGAGGTCTTCTTTTGATCTTGTTGGCTATTCTGACTCGGATTATGCCGGAGACAAGGTTGATAGAAAGTCCACTTCGGGTACTTGTCAATTTCTTGGTAGATCTCTTGTGTCTTGGTCTTCCAAGAAACAAAACTCGGTATCCTTATCCACCGCCGAAGCGGAATACATTGCCGCTGGTTCATGTTGTGCTCAATTACTTTGGATGACCCAAACTCTTACAGAATATGGGATTTATGTGAAACATGTTCCACTGCTTTGTGACAATGAAAGTGCTATCAAAATTGGTCATAATCCTGTACAACATTCTCGAACTAAGCATATTGAAGTTCGTCATCATTTCATTCGAGATCATGTTGCTAAGGGTGACATCGATCTTAAGCATGTTCGCACCGACAAGCAATTAGCGGATATATTCACTAAACCACTTGATGAGAAAGTGTTCTGCAGGTTGAGAGGAGAATTGAACATCATTGATGCTTCGAACTTGGAGTAGAAACTCCATTGGATACATGCAAGACATGAGCTTATAACTAATCCATGATATATCTCTTATGATAGCTATCTTATGTCTTGGATATATTTGCACCTTGCATGTTGTCTAACTCATGTAGGTGCTTGGTTGAATCTAATTCCATGAGATTGCGACTCACTCACATCTTGAGCAATCTCTACAAGACCAAGACTCTACACAATAGTGGTTGAAGACAAGGAAGCACAAAACCATTCAAACATATCCTTTGACAAATTCTATGTCAAGCTTATGATTGTCATTTTTGGATACACAAGTGCTCTTCCTTGCAAGAACTAACCCATGTAGGTAGATGAACTCAAACTCCAAGTGGTGCTCCCAACTCTTGATGAGCTACATCAACCTTGAGCACTCACACAAGTTCAACTACATGAGCAAGAACCACACCACCACCCAAGGTATGTTATTCCATCTTAGAGAAGCTTTACTCCAAGACATGAGTCAAAGCAACTTAACAAGGTGAGAATACATCAAGATGCTTAAACGAAAAATGGTAACCCCATTTTGAGCTTAAAACGATGAGTATGACCTACGATCAAGTGTCCTCACTTGACTCCTAAGTCAATATACTCTAACATAGGTGACTATGTCACCGCCCAATTCTAGATGAAGTTCTCTTGTGTTCTTTTCTGAGTTATTGCATTTGTCCCTTGCATATTTGTTTCCTTCTTTTTCAAACAAACAAAAAAAACTTCATCTAGAAACTTTCACTCTTTTCTTTTTGATTTTTGTTCTGCATATTTCTGCATCAAATTCCTTGCAAATCTTTCAGCTAATTCATTGCAAATCTTTGTGAGATCTTACTTGACTAGTGAGCTGAGGTGACAAGTGTTTTTCTCTGTGATGAACTCGGTTTCACCGAATTGCCATTTTCGGTCCAACCGAATCCCTTCGGTACTACCGAAACATGCCACTCGGTGCCACCGATTTTGCAACAGGAAAAACAGTTTGCCACATATTCTATATTTCTTCTGATCCAGCTCCACTCAATGAATCTTGTCCTCTACAAGCATCACAGTTTTATTCCCTGCTTTGTACTGAATCTCAAGGACCAAACCTATTCGACAGATTCTAGGAAAGACCTTCTTGGAAATTGATGTCAAAGGGGGAGAGAGAGATCACATCAAATTGTGTACTGAATCTTCAAGGACCAAACCTATTCGACGGATTCAGGAAGCCCTTCTTGGAAATGTTGATGTCAAAGGGGGAGAGAAGAGTCACATCAAAGCTTATCATCAGGAGAGAGAGATCACATCAAGCTTATCACCTAAAGGAGAAAACCTAAGGGAGGAGAATACTCAAGGATCCCATACTATTAACGGGGGAAAGAAGTCTCTAAGGGGGAAGATACTCAAAGGATCCCAGGAATGCTTGATGTTCAAGAGGAGAGAATGCCACATGGTCTTTTTGGGGGAAAGAACATTGTCAATAATGAATCATTTGAATTAGTTCTATTATCTTTCAACTCTGATTTTCTGTCCTATCTTCCTCCCAATATCCATGTTTTCAGGGGGAGCAAGACACCTTAAGGAAAAGAATCAGTCAAATTCATTGCATATCTTTATTCTTGGGGACATGTTGAATTCAATGTGGTACCTTGTACTCACTCTCTACATGTCATCCCAGTCCTGGTATTCTTGTGGTTCTTTTGTTTGCTCTGGCTAGTGGACGTACCTGTGTTATCTAACCTTGTTGTGCTAGGTTCATTCCATCCTAAGCCAACTTCAAACACCACAAGGTAAGTATATGCATCAAAATCATGAGTATGAGGAGTTCTTGCTTATGTACATACTGTTTGCAAGAAGGACTCATGAGCATGAAGGTATTTTCCTTGATAATCTTTTGCTCTGATGCATATGGCCAAGATACATGTAACACATTGCCTACTCTGTCATGGTTATGCTCTCACATGCCTCTATATTTCATATTTACATGAGTGCATACATGTAGGGGGAGCCTATGCTTGTTACATGTCCTTCCAAAGCTTTACTTGCTGTTCTTATATCTTTATCTAAAGCTTTGATGTATGTTGCCATCAATTACCAAAAAGGGGGAGATTGAAAGCACAAGTGCTCCCTAGGTGGTTTTGATAATTGATGACAACATATCTCTTGTTGGACTAACATTTCAATCTAGCATGTTTCAGATAAGTTCAACAATGGAGTGGCATGGACTAAAGGTTGTGGGAACTCCTTCAAGATGCTAAGGACAAAGGATTGGCTAAAGCTTCAAGCTCAAGACTCTTCATTTTACATTTTTAGTGATCCCAAGATCACATGAAGTCTTTAGGAAAAGCCAAATACTATCAAGGAGGGATGAAGGTGTTGCTTAAATGAGCCTCCTTGCTTCATTGTGCCTTAATGATATGGCTCCAAAATCCTCAGCTACTTTCCCACTTCCACCATATGACCTAAACCCTAAGCCAAACTCGGTCCTACCGATTCTTTCCCTATCCGGCGCCCACCGAAGTTTCCACTTGTCATAATGACACTGCCAAACCCTAATCAGTTCGGTCTCACCGATGGGATCTCGGTCTCACCGAGATGGGCTTGCAAACTCTCTGTTACCCATTGCAATATTCTCTGTCCCACCGAGATATGCAGTCGGTCCCACCGAGTTTGCTTGACCAAATCTCAATTTCACTTATTACCCAAATCGGTCCCACCGAGTTTGAGTAATCGGTCAAACCGAGTTTTGGATTTACCCTAACCCTAGCACATCGGTCCCACCGAGTTGATCCAGTCGGTCCCACCGAAAATCTCTAACGGTCACTAGGTTTACATTTTCGGTCCGACCGAGTTTGTTGATTCGGTCCCACCGAGATTGGAAAACTGTGTGTAACGGTTGGATTTTGTGTGGAGGCTATATATACCCCTCCACCTCCTCTCTTCATGGAGAGAGCCATCAGAACACATACACCATTTCCAACTCATATGTTCTGAGAAGAGAACCACCTACTCATGTGTTGAGACCAAGATATTCCATTCCTACCATATGAATCTTGATCTCTAGCCTTCCCAAGTTGCTTTCCACTCAAATCTTCTTTCCACCAAATCCAAATCCTATGAGAGAGAGTTGAGTGTTGGGGAGACTATCATTTGAAGCACAAGAGCAAGGAGTTCATTACCTACACACCATTTGTTACTTCTGGGAGAGTGGTGTCTCCTAGATTGGCTAGGTGTCACTTGGGAGCCTCCGACAAGATTGTGGAGTTGAACCAAGGAGTTTGTAAGGGCAAGGAGATCGCCTACTTCGTGAAGATCTACCGCTAGTGAGGCAAGTCCTGTGTGGGCGATGGCCATGGTGGGATAGACAAGGTTGCTTCTTCGTGGACCCTTTGTGGGTGGTTGCTTCTTCGTGGACCCTTCGTGGGTGGAGCCCTGCTCGCGCAACCGTTACCCTTGGGTGGATGTGACTCGCGCAACCATTACCCTTCGTGGGTTGAAGTCTCCATCAACGTGGATGTAGGATAGCACCACCTATCCGAACCACGGGAAAAACATCCGTGTCTCAAATTGCGTTTGATCTCTCCAAACCCTTCCCTTTACATTCTTGCAAGTTGCATGCTTTACATTCCGCTGCTCATATACTCTTTGCATGCTTGCTTGATATGTATTGTGTGTGTTGAAATTGTGCCTAAACTCCACTTAAACCGAAAAAGCTTAAACATTGCAACTTTAGCATTAAGTGTCTAATCACCCCCCCTCTAGACACATCTACTTCTAGATCCTACACCTAATCACCCCCCCTCTAGACACATCTACTTCTAGATCCTACACTGTTGCACATCCACCGCGAGGGCGAGGGGGAGTGAGAGGGAGAGGGCGCTGTAGTCAAAACCCTCTCCTTGTCCTACGAGCCACCACGCGCGGGGGTGAGCGAGAGGCGTAGTAAGCAAGCTTCTCCTCGTTCGCGGAGTTGACGGGACACATCAAAGCAGTACTAGTACAAGTCCATACTGCATCCTTTCCGATTAATATGGCTTAATTTGAAAAGAGAAAAATACACTGGCGGTCAACGTATGTAACAATACGCTCTTTACGGTCACTATATAGTTTTGCGGTGATTATACAATCACTTGCTCATCGTAGAGCACCGTATTGCACTCTACTGACTGGCCACATACTCGACGTGGCACTTTGTTGACTGGTTAAATTGTCACATGGTTTCTGAGTCCCACCTATCAATTGGCATAGCAAAGAAACCAGTTAAACAAAACTTTACACAGGCGTGACAGGAGTCCAACCCTTGCGGGTGAACCACCATGGCTGTGTATGTGAGTGCATGCATGTGTACTCCCTCGATCTTCCAACAAAGAGTGTACATCGGCTTAAAAAAGAGTGTTCATCTACACTTCCAATGCATTTAGCCTTTAATCTAATCGATATTGATTGACTAATACACCAACTTGTGCTCTAGCTATAGGCTACATGTCTATCCTTAATTACAGCATGCGACAACCTTCATTTAATGTTCATAGTGGGAGTAACTTCAGCAGTAACATCGAGTCCAACTCATCAAATTTGCTTATGTGGCAATGAGTTAATGAGGAGAAAGGTAGTTTGAGTACTAACTTAGTTAGTTACTGTAACATCACATGTCCCAATGCAATATGAGTCTATAACCTCATAAATGAAATTTTGCATGTTACCACACTTATGTTACTACCCACCGTGAAGGCAGTAACATAGTCTAGGGATATGTGTATGTTACTAGTGTATGTTACTCTCCACTGTGGCTAGTCTCAATGGTCGCATGCACACATAAGTCTGTTACTTTTGGGCATTAATTATGCCCTGGTCAATGTGTAAATCTCTATATATACAGTCTTTCACGGACGTAGGGAGTAGGTTGAGCACTTGAGCGTGAGCGTGTGTGTTGCGTCGTGTACTGTGTGCCACATGGGTGTGTGAGTGTTGCGTGTGTCCATGTGTACGTGTGAGTCTTGCATGTTCCATGCATGCATGCATGCATGAGGCTCTTAAACCCTCCCATTGACATGTTCATATTTCAAGCTTCATTAAAATGTTGCATGCAAGAATTAAGAAATAACTTACCAATGCATGTAAAAGTTCTGGTCATTTGTTCCTCAGGAATGCATTCCAATTAATACATTCGCAAACACAATTTTGTTGAGGAAAACGAGCCCATTTTTGAGTACTTTTGGAAAAAATTCTTCGGGCACTCATCATTTACTACTACATTGGTTGATGATTTTGTCGGCGTTCTGGGAATGGGGGTCCCCAGACTTGCCTGCCTGCGGCCCGCGGCGTGGCTGAGCCAGTGGGCCATACGGCCCATCTTCACCAACAAAGCGCCCAAGACCCTCGCGAGGGGCCATGCCTCATGAGGCGGACGACGCAAGACCTCCTTGGAGTGGCCTAGCTAGGTAGCATCACGAGGAGTGGAGATATCAAGGCGAGGCGAACCTCACGAGGCTCTCGTGACAAGAGCCGTGTCGATCGACACCAGGCGGGCGCCAGGCGGGAGCCAGCACGCACAACGCCCTTGTTTCCTCTTTGGTGCAAAGGGGCAAGCGCAGCCACGGAGTACCGAGGCCTCAGGCAAAGGTTGCCATTTCGGTGCAACAAGACCAAGACCATCGACTGCAAGACGGAGGTCATCGTGGAGCCCAAAACAGCGTCACCACCAGAACTTTGTGCAGGCGAAGACTACTTCTGTCAGGATAGCTTGTACTAGCTGTCCCCTTTCAAATTAGCCCGCCATTGTTGGCTCCCTTCCCTCTTGATATTTGGGAAGAGGACCAGGGCCTCTATAAATAGGACTAGCCACCACCATAGTAAGGGACCTGATCAGATCTTAGCTCGAGAGAGACTACCCCCGCACACACAAGCTCACCGAGCTCAAGAACGCCTCAACCTCAGGAGGCCGTTCTTCCCTTGTATTGTTCATCATCAGCCCAAGAGGCAATCCACCACCACCACAATGGAGTAGGGTATTACACCACAACGGTGGCCCGAACCAGTATAAATCCCGTGTCTTTCTGTGTTGTGAGTTTGTCGAGTTCGTCCGCATGATCTTAGCGAGCTAGAGCGTAGATCAGTTGGAGGGAAAGATTTCGCGCGCACCCCAGTGTTCGAACCTTAAGGGTTTGCCGGAAGCCCACATCCTGACATTTGGCGCGCCAGGTAGGGGTGCACCGGAGCCTTTTCTCCGCCAATCAGCTCTCGGACGTTCACCGGCTATGATGTCTGGCGACCCAAGAGCCGGATCCGACCGCTGGGCAGCCTGGCCGTCCCGGACGGCGCCGCCTGCTCATGGAGATCTCGACCCCGCACGCCAGGTGGCGCGGGCGTCACCAAGCTCCACCGGGCATGGACAGCGCGGCCAAGCATCATCCACCCTCACCCCGCGGCAAGCACGAGCCGCGGCGAGAGCAGCGAGTCACGCCGCTGCAACGGCACCGCACTCACGGCGGGAGAAAGCGAACATGCGGGCGGCACTTGCAGTGGCAAGGGAGCTGCTGCGATGCAGGCTGATGGAGAGCGGCCGGGACACGCTGCTTAAGCGTGTTGCTGAGCTGCTGGACGCAGCAGCATCGGGAGCGCCACCCTTCAGCTATCGACTCCCCCCCAGGCCAATGCAAGGTCGCGCGGCGAGCCTCACCACATCTGCGCGCCGTCGACTACGCCCGGGGGCTTCGCCAACATCAGCACGGCTGGCGGCGTAGGGGGCTCCAATCCCCCCATGCCACCCTCGAGAAGCACGAGCGCAAGCGTCACCACCCATGGTCCCAGCCGGATGCCGTATTATCATCCCCAGGACTCCATCATGGGCGGAGCAACATGGAGTGTGGGGCACCACGGCGAGGTGTTCGGGGTGACGGGCCCGGAAGCCTACGTGCCCCGCATGATGGACCAAGGGTACGCACCAGAGGACGGCATCGGCTCATTCGTTGGAGAAGAATGGGGAGAAGGGGCACTAGGAGTCGAAGCCTTCCAAGAGCCAGCGGAGAACCACAGTGATCGCGCCGGCGATGGCAACTATAGGGTACCGCTAACCTCTCAGGAACAGGCTTATTCTAACCATGGGCTACAGATGAATCAGGTTGCAGCACCGATCGACAACCCCGGCACGGCGGCACCCGTCTCAACAAGGGAGACACGCTGGGGGCAGCCGAGGGGGTGCCAGGAGCAAGGCCCCTCCCTAAGGCACGTGAAACCAGGGGACACCCGGAGGTAGGCCCTCTGCCGGGGTGGCTTCAATGACCCTTCCTCCGGTAGAGGACCCATGGTCACCGAGGGAACCGCTGGCGTGCTCTTTCCCTCCTTTCTGCCATCCTGATCTCCGACCGGCTCAAAGGAGGTCAAGAGTGGCGCAAGGCGGGGCCCTCTTCTGGCGATATGAAGCAAGGCCAGTACCTGTGAAGAAGGCCCGATGCCTGTGAAGCTCGCCGCCCGTGACACACTCACTTAATAATGAGTTGGGGTTGTACACGCCCTGGAGTCTCAGGAGCGCCGGCCTCAGGCCCTGGGGCTCCCTCCCACGCCTAGTGGACAGCACTTAGCTCCGTGCTGGTGAGAAAACTTGAAGACCCGAAGACAAGACTAGGTGCCGGACGCGGCCTTTTGCTTTGGATCTCTCTTTCTATGGCTTTGCTTTCTGATTCTGGACGTAAGTTGAAGCTGAACTTTTATCATTGCGCGCGGGGGGTGCCTTTTTCTCGTTCGAGCCATTTTTCGCCTTCTGGATCTTGTTTGGTTTGGGACTCACGTCCGTCGCCTCTCCCTCGCAAAGCTCCTCGCGAGCCGGACCGCGCAGAGCACGCGCTAGCACTACGCCTGGTGCTCACCCCTTCTGGGCCCCCCCTTCAAACAGGGTGATAAGCTCCGCAGGATTCTCAGGAACTCGTTGCCTCAGAACCCAGCCCTAAGCAGGCGCTGACTAAGGTAATCCACGTCTGGAAACTCACCACCAGCTTCACGAGCTCACAAGGACACATACCCACATCGCGTAGGAAAGTAAAAACTACAATTTGCTTACACGAGGGGCTCCCCCTCTCAAAATGCTCTCACTAGTTTTCCAAGGACCACGCTCGGGTTTTGCATGCAGAATAGAACACCATGAGAATATGGGATCAGCCAGAGATATCGCTCGCTGCGTCGTCCAGGGATGCGTTGCTCGCATCAGCATCACCTTCGTCAGAATCATCGCCGCCATCGGCGACGCCCTCATCGCCGTCGTTGACCATGTCACCTTCGTCTGCGACGACCACCACCCCATCGTTCTCCGAGGTGAAGGCCCTCACCAATGCGTCGACATGATCCTCTACCCAACGCACCAAGTCGCCCCGGACAGCAATGGGCACAGGAGTAATGGCGGTATCAAAGTCAAAGTTGGGGTCGGCATTCAGGAGGTGGCTGAAGATGCGAGAGAAGGCGCGCTGAAGCAGGCCATGACCCCTCTCTTCCACAAGTTGCCGAGCTCTGGCAGATTGAGCCTCCAGGCGCATCACCACCTCGGTGAAGAAGGTCAGGTGGCTGGCGTAGTCACTCGAGTGAGGGGTCGGGGCATTCTCATCGCAGATATAGCCCAGGGCGGTGTTGGCCTTGTTCCGAAGATCTTGAAGCATAGGAGCATGCTCGCGCTCCAGCGTCCGGCGTTGGAGCACTTCCTCTCTATTTTGCCGAGCGATGGCCTTGGCGTCGTCAATTCGTCTCCGGAGGGAAAGCAACTCGGCGCGGGTGGAGGCCAATTCCGCCTGCGCCGTAACCAGGGCGGCGGCTGTGGCCTCAACACGCCTCTTGGCCTCGTCCAACCTGGGCATGAGGGCGGCGACCCTGCCCACGCCCTCCTGTCCGGCGAACTCCAGCCTCAAGCCATACCTTCCCTCCAGATCAGCGCAAACCACGGCTACCCGGCGATTGATCTCTTCTTTGACTCCGGCCTCATGGGCCCCGACGGCATCTTCAGCTTGAGCGAATTAACACTCCCTCGTCTCCAGCCGCTCATGCTCGAGGCTGCGCTCCACGGCCTCCAGGGCCAGCGTCTCCTCGCGCCGCCAGACCTCCTCTTCCTCCGCAGGCGTCCCCCTCACCGACGCAAGGGCCGCCCCGCGCGCCTCGACTTGCCGCTCAAGGGACGCGCTCCAGGCATGGAGCTCCCATGCGGGCTCCTCCGCAGCCTCACGGCGGCGATCGGCCTCGTGAGCTTCCTCCAAAGCTCGCGAGCGGGCCTCATTGGCAATCTTGCAGGACGCCTCAGCCTTCGTGTTCTCGAGGTCACGATGATAACGGCCAAGGTTGATGGCCACTCGCAGCTTGCGCCGCTCCTCCAGCAACAGAAGACCTTCGGCCTCAAGACGCGAGTCGACGCTAGCAAGCTCTTCACCAAGGCGGTTCATCGCGCCCGTCGCTTCCTGGAAGAGCTCATGGCGGACCATGCTGCGCCAGCGCTTGAGCTCGAACGCTCGCCCCATCTCGTCCTCCGCCTCGGGGGCTGCGGGTGGAGCATCAAGTGGCGCGCCATCTCCCGGTTGGGGGCTGGGGGCTGGCGCGGCCCCAGGCGCATGCTGACCCTCGCGAGGGGCCGGACTGAACAAGGCCCGCTGCTTGAAGGAGGCTCCAGCATCGAGGCTAGCCATCTACCAACCGTGACCAAGGGAGGAGCCCTTGGCATGCCCGTTGCGCTCCGAGCAAGGCCGCTTAGAAACGACGGCGAAGGCGTAATCTCGGGGCACCTTGATGACGGACCAGCTCCCGAGGCTGACCCCACGCCGCGGGCAGCGTCTGAACCTGAAGCCCTGAAGCTTGGAGAGTGTGATGGGATGAGAGGGAGCTGCTTCTCTGGAGATTTCGTGGCCTTAGCAGAAGGGGATCTGAGGGGACAATTGTCAGGAAAGGAAGGCGGCGCATAGAAGATCACCAAGGAGAGGTACTTACTCATCGATGGTGATGTACTTCCGTCGCTTCAACGGTCCGAAGATGCTGCCACCGCTAGGGGATCCCTTCCTCTTGCGGAGCTCCTCGAAGTCCACGCAAAGGAGACCAAAGCATTGGACGTGACGGCCGGAGCGCGGCGGAGCCGAAGAAGAACCAAGAGGGATGGCTTCAGGGGAGCCCGGCTGCGGCGAACAGCCCGGCTCTCTCTCGCTGCGACCTCCTGAGGCTCCTGAAGCCTCGGCCTCGGGAGCCGCATGCCGCATCTCATCAGCGATTGGCGCTTCAGGAGGGGCGTCGCAAGCTCGTGAGGACGACGCCCCTGGATCACCGCTCAGCGCGTGCTCCTCAGCACCTGAGGAGCCGGGCCCCGTTGCAGCTCGCTCCCCCGCACCATCACCTGGGCGAGCTCGGCACCAGCGGCGAGGATGGGGACCACGATGACGGGATTCTCGTGGGGCCCCACCAAGCCAAATGGGCGCAGCCCCCACTCATCAAAGGAAGGCATGTTCGCGGCAAACGTGACCTTGTTCTTGCTGCGGTACAACATGCAGCTCTTCCTGGGCATCTCGTCTGGCAGAGGGACACCGGATAGCACCGTGAGCCCAGTTTGCCGCGCAGCAAGAGGAAGCCCCTCCTCCTGAAACCTCATGTTGTCCTGCCCGCTGAGCAAGGCCCACATCGGGCGGAAATGGTGCTAAAGCGGAGCAACTCGGTGCCTGACGAACTCCCTCACCACCATGGGCGCAGTCACACCAAGGTCCTTCAACCACCGCAGCCTGGCCCAGACGGGGGCCAGGCAGGGGCTCGCGAGCCTCTGGTGACCCCAGCCGGAGTTAGGAATGGTAGGCTCCACCGGAGCTTGGAGTAGAGGGTTGAGCAGGCCGGCATCAACAAACACCCATCGCGTGCGGAATTAGCTCGCGAATGAAGGAAGCTCGAAGTCGATCCCCATGCCTACCGTCGCCGCCACGGCCTGAAAGCGCACACACCCTGAGCTCTTCCGGGCACCGATGAGATGTAGCAAGAAGAAGTGGCGGAGGAGCGCCACGGAGGGGGTGATGCCCACCATGGCCTCACACACGAAGGCAAAGACGGCAAGAAGGGTCAAAGATTGAGGGTCGAGAAGCATATGGATCTGATACTGCTCGAGCACCGCGTTGAAGAAGGCGGAGAAGGGAGGAAGCAGGCCAGCCCAGAGGGCGTCAATGAAGATCGGAATCTTGGTGACTGACCGAGCCATGCTAGAGCAAGACGTAGGCCAGGCCGGCGTCTCTCCCCACTCGTTTAAGCTGGAGGCGAGCATGGGGCGCACCTTGCCCATGGCCTCGTCGTTGAGCACATGAGGTCGGATGAGCGCCGACACGAAGGATGGAGGCGCAGTTGGCGAGCACAGAGGTTTCTTCCCCTTGTTGACTTGTTTCGGCGCCATGGCGGAAAAGCGGGCGGAACATTGGTTGGACTGGGAAGGCGGAGCAGGGCATCGAGGAAGTAGGGAGATTGGAAGATTGGAAAAGTCAGGCGCGGATAGGGAAGAATAACTATGCAAGAAGCGGGGCCGCATAGCCTGGCGGATTCAAAGGCAGCATGGGGAAGTGGAGATGCCCACGTCCAATCAACCGCCACGCGTCAACAGAGGCCGCAAGCTTTTGGGGCCCGCGGCGCTTCGAGCTTAACTCTTGGCTTCGCCGTGAAGCCAAGCCCGCGCGCACCTTGGGCCCGGGGGCTACTGTCGGCATTCTAGGAACGGGGGTCCCCAGACTTGCCTGCCTGCGGCCCGCGGCGTGGCTGAGCCAGCGGGCCTTACGGCCCATCTTCACCAACAAAGTGCCCAAGACCCTCGCGAGGGGCCAAGCCTCGCGAGGCGGACTACGCAAGACCTCCTCTGGAGTGGCCTAGCTAGGTAGGCTCAATAGGAGCGGAGATATCAAGGCGAGGCGAACCTCACGAGTCTCTCGTGACGTGAGCCGTGACGATCGACACCAGGCGGGCGCCAGCGCGCACAACGTCCTTGTTTCCTCTTTGGTGCAAAGGGGGCAAGGGCAGCCGCGGAGTACCGAGGCCTCAGGAAAAGGTTGCCGTTTCGGTGCAACAAGACCAAGACCATGGACTGCAAGACGGAGGTCATCGTGGATCCTAGAACAGCATCACCACCAGAACTTTGTGCAGGCGAAGACTACTTTTGTCAGGATAGCTTGTACTAGCTGTCCCCTATCAAATTAGCCCGCCATTGTTGGCTCCCTTCCCGCTCGATATTTGGGAAGAGGACCAGGGCCTCTATAAATAGGACTAGCCACCACCATGGTAAGGGACCTGATCAGATCTTAGCTCGAGAGAGACTACCCCCCACACACAAGCTCACCGAGCTCAAGAATGCCTCAACCTCAGGAGGCCGTTCTTCCCTTGTATTGTTCATCATAATCCCAAGAGGCAATCCACCACCACCACACTGGATTAGGGTATTACACCACAACTGTGGCCTGAACCAGTATAAATCTCGTGTCTTTCTGTGTTGTGGGTTCGTCGAGTTCGTCCGCATGATCTTAGCAAGCTAGAGCGTAGATCGGTTGGAGGGAAAGACTTCGCGCGCACCCCAGTGTTCGAACCTTAAGGGTTTGCCAGAACCCCACATCCTGACAGATTTTTTATTCACTTGTATATAACCTGTGTCCTGGTTTAATGGTCCCCTTCGTACTTAGTGTAAAATTTTGACCGTAAATTTAACTAACAAAGTGTCAATGCATGTCATAAAAATCTATACCATTAAAAAACTATGTTCAAATACGAATCTAGTTGTATGATTTTTGGTGAAATGCATTAACATTTTATTAGTTAAATACTCCCTCCATCTAGGTGTATAAGTCACTTTATGAAAACCAAATAATCCCAAAACACTTAGGTGCGGTGCATTAACTCCCACCTCGTTTCTTGACATATCAACCAATAAGAGATGTGGGCGTGCATGTTTTCAATGACTCAAGACTAGCAAAAACGACATGCAGTGGTTAGTTCATTGCATGAAATGCTATTAATTAGCAAATAAACATTAAGTTCTCTTGTTTTTCCCTCCTTGGTCACGATGCACAACCAAAGATGACTTATTCACCTGGACGGAGGGAGTAGATGGTCAAAGTTTGACACAAAATTAATGCATTGGTAAACATAATTTTTTGAGGAAAACTAGTGCATTAATTGAGTGTTTTTGCAAACTACAAAAATTGTTCCGCCACTCACCATTTACCTTGGTTGATGAGATTTTTGAATTGAGCCCTACTAGTACTCCTACATTATTGGCGCCAGGTGCCTTGGCCAATGTTTCATCTTGTTGGACAGGATGAGCGTAGAGGCATAGGGATACTATAGATAGGAAGTCGTCACGATCCATTATTCCCCATCTCGGTCAGAGAGAACTATTCAACTATTCTTCACAGTGAAGTGACAATAGACGCAGAAGCAGATGGGATACTTAATTAATAAGCTGAACCAGCATGTTGGTGTTACTAAATCAGCCTTACCTAGTACTTCCATCATGTTTGCCAGTGGAGCACGCTTTCGCAAATATGCCTACGCACCTTTCTCCTCCATTAACTGACATATGGGCCCTATTGAGGTAGATCCACATGTCATCGGCGTAACTATTTACACTTCGAAGGAGGGTATATCCTGGTAGTAGTACTAGTAGAATTGAGGTTTAATGCACTTTCTTCCCCATCTTTCACTCTTCTTCCTCCTCCGTCCTTCTTCCTCCTCTCTTCCCCATCATTGGCCACACACCATTCTCCCCCGCTCACTACTCGCCCGCCTGCGTCATCTTCCTTGGTAGCTCACGCGTACCATATCCCCCCACTCACTGCTCGGCCACACACGCCATCTTCTTCGCTCGCCCGCCCGAATCCACTTCCATGCTGGCTCGCAGGCGCCGAAAACCTCAATCACTCAGCACCCTAAAAAACCATATGGCAGAACTGACTGACACGCAGAGCCGCGATTTTTATTCCCTCCCCAATGTTCTCTTGGAGCAGATCTATAATTATATGGACCTGCTCAACACCGTTCGTCTGGCGGCATGCTCGGTGTCTTTGTACCGTCTACTAGTCTGCAATCGGCCGGCCCTTTTTAAGACACCCTGCTTGCTGATGCCCATTCCTTGCAGGTGACCCAAACACCGACTTGACGATCCTATGGAGGTTGCCATGGTGCCGCTCGACATGCTACCACTACCCGTCCACCTGTCCTTCATGTGCAACCACTACTGGGTGGGAATGAAGGCCAACTGGATCGTCCTCATCCACCAATCCGATAGTCCATGGTGTCTCATGGATATCTACACCCAACGAGAGATCACCCTTCCATCGTTGGATATCACCGCCATCGAGCCTCGCGGCCCGCCGGACACTGCTGGCTACTACGCATGAGACGCGTCGAGCTTTTGGCTCGACCTCTGTTTGCAGAAGGTTGTAATCTGCGAAGTGCCCACACAAAAGACTACATGGATTACAAGCTCATTGCCTTGTTCAACATGGCATTAGTCTATCTGGAATCCAGTCGCCATACATGGTTATGGCTCATCATCAACCCTGTTGAGCCAACATTTCTGTCTGATGCTATAGTGCACGATGGCATCGTTTACGCGGTCGACGCACAGATTGGCTCCCTATACTGGTGGAATCTATCATCATGTAATTGCTCTATCTCATCTTATCTTTACCTTATGAATACGATTGCCTGTTGATTGTTACAAATTTAGAATAGATAGTATGTCTGTAACCACATCATTGCTATATGTTCCTCTCATTTCCTAGATTTTTATGACCACACATGTTATTGTTAGAGTTGATATGAGAATAGTAGTAAGTGCTATGGTAGAATATGAGTATAACCTCATGATTGCTATATGTTACTCTCATTTCCAAGATTTTTATAACAACGCATGTTATTGCTTAGAGTTGATATGAGAACACTAGTAAGTGCTATTGTAGAATATGAGTAGGCCCTGTCATAGTTGTTTTACTCTCATTGTTACACGATGTTTGAACCATGACATATTGCTATAATATGAAAGCCATTGGCTTATTTTTTTTAACTTGGGGTATGATTATGACCACGGCATTGCAATTCTCTGTCTATGATATGTGTCACCGTTATAATCAGTGGCGGAGCATGCCAGAGTTGTTGGGGGGGCCATGTACAATATATGAGTCAGTGGTGATGCCAAGCACACAAATATTCATAATTTGAACTCTCTCTCAAAAATATTTGTGCATGCATGTGACAATCTTGGGGGGGGGGGCACAACCCCGCAGCAATGCACTAAGCTCCGCCATTGGTTATAATAATCTTAATTCCACACATACTCTGAACATGATTGTATATTTTTGTCCTTTTGGTCTCCAATTTGGTTTGTTGCAGTAGACGCAAATGCGCCGGCCTTCATGATTCTAGGACCTAGAATCATACCAGTCGATGGGTGGTGGTTTATCGCTCGTTCAGGTGACGGCGGTCATTTGATGCTCATTCCCACGTACCAAATTGACCAAACCATTACATCAAACCACATGCAGTACAATGCCTGGGGCGTCTGTGACATTGATGGCTATGGCTGCTTTGTGTTCGAGAAAGATCCCAGCTCCGTTGGGCCAGATGTATTCAACAGGTGGCAAGTTTATAGCCTTGGCAACCACTCCATGTTCCTCGGGCTCAATTATCCGATCATCCAACCAATCATTGATCATATCTCCGGCGATGAATACCGTGCTATGCAACTTCCATTCACCAGGGGGAACTGTGTTTACACATCATACCATGGGTTTCATGAATCACCAAATCCAGAGATTCGTCGACACAACTTATTGCCAGATAATCTTCAGTGTGCGGAAGTCATCAAGCTTCCATGCGATGGATGGCTGTTGCAAACCCGACATGCGGCGATGTGGTTCATGCCAACAGAAAATATGCACAACTTGATTCATACTAATATCTAGACTGATCCATGTATCTTGCTCCTGTAGCATGACCCTATTTTGTTGGATATTATGCACTGTTGTTAGTTTGAAGCACTCCTCTGGTTTGAAGCATAGATACCTTTCTGGGATCAAGTGCATCCCAACTCACCTACATAGGATGTACTTATAATGATGATGGAGATGCTGTGCAGAAGCTATATATATATGTATATAAATATATATACATAAACATTATTCTGATCACGGGATCAGAATAATATTCTGATCACTGGATCAGAATAATATTCTGATCACAACCTGAACTGACTGAGTAACGCGCCTGAACTTCCCTCTGTACAAACCCGAACTTCGGGCTATCTTCACAACCGTGGCTTCCCCCGCGAATTATTCCGGTCGGTAGTCTTGTGTGGGATGTGACTGTAATCTAGATACTCATACCTGCATCTAAATGCTCGTTTTGATTCGTAATTTTGCATTTTGGCGGATTCACTCTCGGGGCGGATGAACTCGTGTCTATTTATAAGTTTAATGCATTCAGTGGATGTTCTAGAACCTCTAACATGATGGTAATTTGGTTTAAGTACGAGTTTCGTGGGCAATTTGTCGTTAATTTCAATGGATTTGATTTGAGGCTCGGTGTTCTTCGTCCGTGGGAGTGGTTCCGCCGCTTCTATAGATTTGTTATTTTTATTTGAGTATAGAGGGCGGATTTGATTGCAGTAGTGAGATTGGACCGTTCATGTGTTGTTAATTCCATCGGGAAGGCGAATACACCGTTGAAATCAGGCGATTGGATCTCGTGTCCACCCGTGCTGGTTTTCGGTTCTTCAATGAGACAGCTTGGTTGATTTATCGTTTTGATGTCATGGCGCAATAGGATATCGTTTGAGGTCGCGACCTGAGAAGGTGTAGTCACCCAAGTGAATAAATCTGAAAAGCAAATTCGATAATGCGTTTTTCAGTGATTCTACTGTCTGTGTTACAGAGTTGGACTTCTGCACCTTTTGTGCTTGAACTTCCCTCGTTTTTAATGCATGTTTTTTGGTTGATGCTGCAATACGATATGTTCGGTTGGTGTTGTTATAAAAATTTTGTGTACGTTTTTTTATTTTTTAGAGTACTCATATACATAAACGTGGAGGTGGTCCATAGATACACAAACCATCATTTTTATATTTATTCTATCTTCGGGGCTAGTTTTTTGGATCATCCACATTCTATGGTAGTAATTGGACTTATATGCTACCAGTGATTGAACTTCCTGATTTCCACATTGCAAGGTGGTGCAACATCGCGCTCTATTTTTTGTTTTTTTATGTTTTTTTGCAATTTTCAATTTTCTAATTTGGGTTTTTAGTTTGTTTCGTGGCAACTATGGGATTATTCCCAAATACGCATGCATACCTTACTTTTTTTGTAACACGTTTGCATACTTCAAACAGTGGTAGAACTTTAGTTTGTGTTTAACGTGAACTTACAAGATTTTTGCTTCTGTGTAATTTGTCTTTTCTACATGTTCATTTGATGTTTTTTCCAAACGCCGAACTTCTGTGTTTTTACAACTTGAACTTACCTTTATTTAGAACATTTTATTAGTTAACTTACGCCTTGTGCATTTTGCTTCTTCGACACTAAACATTATTATTCATCAGGTGCTTCTTTCTTGGTTTTTTATGTCATAGCAAAAAATTTCTTGAATGCAGGTTCATCTTTTTGACATTGATATTCCAGGACAGATTACATTAATCAAAAACCCTTAGTAGATTTCTTCTGCAATTTGTTGTAACTAGTGTGTAAGTGTGTAGCTGGATCACAAGCACTATCTTCAGTAGGATATGGACTTCTTTTTTATTAATGGTTGAACTTCTGGTTTTGGAGATTTGCACTCCACATTGGAAGGCGAAGGTGCATGATGCTCTATATTTTGTTTGTTTGTTTGTTTTTCTTTGTAATTTTTAATTCTCCATATGTTCTTTTTAGACTTTTGTCTCGTGAGAAATCATGGGATTAGCCCAAGTATGGGTCGAGACAGGAATGAGCCGGAGCAGGCGACGACGCGGCGTGCCGTGTCGTCGCATGCGGAGGCGAGTTCGTCACATCCGTGACCCCACTATCTATCTTAGGGTTTTTAGGGTTTAGGGTGCGTGCGGTGGGGGTGGAAACAGAATAACCGCATTGCGTCCTGTCCAATCCTAGCGTGCAGCAATGCGGTAGCGCGAGGCCGAGCAGGGGGGAGGGGGGGTCGGGACCCCCCTCCCCTCCCCCTGCGAGGCCGAGACAGGAACGAGCCGGAGCAGTCGACGACGCGGCGTGCCGTGTCGTCGCATGCGGAGGCGAGTCCGTCACATCCATGACCCCACTATCTATCTTAGGGTTTTTAGGGTTTAGGGTGCGTGCAGTGGGGGTGGAAACAGAATAACCGCATTGCGTCCTGTCAAATCCTAGCGCGCTGCAATGCGGTAGCACGAGGCCGAGCAGGGGGGAGGGGGGTCGGGACCCCTCTCCCCTCCCCCTGCGAGGCCGAGACAGGAACGAGCCGGAGCAGGCGACGACGCGGCGTGCCGCGCCGTCGCATTCGGAGGCGAGTCCGTCACATCCGTGACCCCACTATCTATCTTAGGGTTTTTAGGGTTTAGGGTGAACTTCATCTGTTTTTGTAGTTGAACTTCTTCTTTTTGTTTCTTTATGGTTTATTTATTCTTATTCCTTTACTTCTTTTATTAGGGTACTTGAACTTCCGTTCTTTATTTTTTGAACTTCTTTTCTCTTGTTTTTAGGGGCATATTTATGTATGTATGTTTCTTCCTTTAGTATTGTATTTGCCATCTATTTTTGGTTTTGAGGATATCAGCTATGCTGTTTTGTGATCTTATCTCATTGTAATAGATGCATTCAAATGGTGCATTTATTTATCTACACATGTATTTACTATTTTAGCTGTTGGGGGGTAAAAGTGTAAATTCAGTGGCACTGCAAGCCCCACGACAGAGAGGCATTACGTGACCATCTCCCTCGCGACCACCTGTCAGAAAAATCCTCTCCCCTTGTCGCTAGCTCTCTCCCCCCTCTCCGTCGCTCCGCTGCCTTCCTCTCCTCCAACTCCCTCCGATTTCTCCGCCCCTGTCCCCTGCCCTCATGCTGGAGTAACCAGCGCACGCCCCCGCTCCTATTTCTCCCCCATGCCCCGCTCTCTCTCGCCCAGCCCGCTCTCTTCTGCTTTGAAGCGAGGGCGGCAACTGCCTGCGCGGTTGCAAGGTGCGCGCGGTGTCGTGGGGAGTGGAAGAACTGACGCGGATTCGTGCGTGTGGGAGTCGTCTGGAGAGGTACAAGTGCTGCCCCCTCCTAATGCTTGCTTCTAGTTTCGCCAGATCTGTCGAGGCCTGCCTGTTTCTTCTGTGTGCTCTCACGTCCGCCTCCCTCCCCCTTCTTCTAATGGTTTGGTGGTATATTAGGTAGGGTTCTTGTGAGTGTGGTGGTTGGATTTCAATTCCCCGTGGTCAGATTTGTTTGTGAGATGCTTGTGTGTGCTATTTGTCCCTTCATACTTGTGTGGATTTCATTTCCCCTTTGTTGATTTTAGCAGTCAGATGAATGTAAGAGAGGGTGTGGTGTGATGGATGGTTGATGCTAGATCTGATGTATTTAATTGCATTAGTGTTTTGGATTTCGAAGTCTAGATTATGTTTGTGACATTGTATTTAGTTTATGGATACATTTTTTTGTTGTGCTTGCCTAGATGTGCTACTGTTCATCCTTTGTTGGTATGTTGTAGTTGTTTCATCCTAGGGTTTGATTCAGTTTCTTTTTGTATTTTGTTGTGTGATTTTGTACTTGCTAACTATATGCAATCAATCCCCTGTTTTTAGCAGGTTTTCTAGTGTTTGGAGTTGCATTCATCAAAGTGGTTGTGTTGTCATGGCTTCAAAAACTTCTCCAAGTATCTTAATGTAGTTGTATCTTGTATTTTAAATAGCATTATTCTCATATATGTCTGCCCATATCTTCACTTAGTATTCATGTTGGACTGCCATTCTTAATAGTGTGAACTTCTAGTAATGGTTATGTGTATGCTTTTTACCATTAGTTTGAGTTAGTAGAGTGTTTTCTTACTTTGTAGTTGATGATTTTTCAGGTGAAACTTTGTCACCAAGTGTTGTTGGACTTCCTAGATGTTTCATTTTTGTAGTTTATATCTTTGTTTTTTTTTGTTATCATGTTGATGGCATTGATATTTAGTTTGCCTGTGAAATACTGTTTGTAGTCATGCTACATCTTTTTTATGTGCTACTTGCTTGGGTCACGTAGTTGAACTTCTGGTCTTAATTATTGTTTGATTGTAATGAAATTTGGTTGAACTTCTTTTATGCACATTTTGTTTTACTGCTTTGTTATGTATCGTTGAACTTCTGGACATTCATGATATATGTAGTAGCCCCTCTGGTGTAGATTGTTTTTATATTTAGTTTGTAGATTTTTAGTTTGTTTTTTGTGTTTACTGCTTTGTTAGGTATTGTTGAACTTCTGGGTATTGGATATTGTTGTAAAAGTAGAAGTCCCTTTGGTGTAGGATTGCGGATTAGAACTCAACTGCCTTTTTACTTGCATTTTTTGTAGTTGGTGATGAGTTGAATAGTTCTGAAAAAATGCCTGCGATCAAGATGGAGCTTCAGAGGTTAATACTGCTGCTCCAATATCTGATGCGGCTAAATCACCCATTATCCCTTTGACTGTGATTGCCGAGGTTGCTTCGAGCCTCGAGAATTTTTCAAGCCTTGAGGATCTTGCTTCTGCAGCTCTTGCTTCTACAGCTCTTGCTTCACCTAGTATGTGAAACCCCCTTTTTTCATTTTAAAGTTTTGAGCCATGTTTTTTAGCTTGTTCTTGTCGTTTGTTTTTGTTTTTGTTCCTGAATTTTTTTATTTTTTGCTCCGTTTTTTTGTGTTCTTTGCAGATGTGTCCACAGAGGAGGAAGCTGTGAACACCATCAACGATGTTTTATCAGAGTTGGGTTTATCAGAAACCCCTGCTGCTGCTGAGGAGGTGGCTCTGTCAGTCAAAGGTTGTGATTCTGTTCCGGATCCTTTGTGCTCTCTTCAGATGTTAGAGACGTAGTCGCAGTCTGTTGATGGCACTGAACCTGTCACGCAACCCGAGGATGTGCCTCTTCTGCTTCTCCTGGAGGACCAACGTAAGAGGAAGAAGCAAGAAGATTTTGACAAGAAGAGGGCGGCCCGCCTTGAGAAAGGTTCTGATGTTCCTGGATCTGTTCATGCGGCTGAGCTCACTATTGAGGAAGACGTGTCGTGTAGTAGTGATGGCAAGGTTGTCCCTGTTAAGAAGAAAATCAAGAAGACTGCTGCGAGGAAGCTAGTAGTTGGTGAAGTTACTCCTCGGAGGAGCCCACGTGTTTCAAGGACTGCAGAAGTTGTTGAACATGAAGGGTTAGGCCTTGGTGGTATGCCACACCGTAGTCCTTGTGTGCTTGCCACTGCCGCGCCTACACCTTCTCCGCTTGGTGCTGGTGCATCTGGTGTAAGAAATGCGGCGTGAAGCGCAAGGTTCCACCTGCAAAGGTCAACAAGGGTGTGAAGAAGCGTTCTCGTGTTAATTCAGAGGACAAGGATGATGCTGATTTCAATGCTGATGATGAGGACGGCGTCGATGATGATGCTGCCGCTAATTAGGTACGAATGTCTCATGTTTACTGTTTTTAGAGCATTTGTCGCTGTTGCTGTAGTTTTATTGTTTTTAGCACTGCCTTGGCGTACATACCTGACCTTTTGCTCCATCTCAATATAGACGAATAAATTAGCCGACGTGCTTTGCTTTATGGTATTATGCCTTTGTGTACATAGTTGGACTTCTGGGTATATACATGAAGAAATTAGCTCAACTTGTTTGTATACATGTTTGATTACTGCCTTAGTGTATATGGTTGAACTTCTGCTTTTTAAATTTCCAACATTTTTGAAAGCATGTTAACTAGTGTTCATACATGGTTGTACTGCCTATGTAGACATAGTTGGACTTCTGAGATACATGTTTGATTACTGCCTTGGTATACATGGTTGAACTTCTGCTTTTGTAAATTTCCAACATTTTTGAAAGCATGTTAACTTCTGGTCATACATGGTTGTACTGCCTATGTAGACATAGTTGGACTTCTGAGATGTGGTGCGTATGTAGGCATTAGTGGAATTTTGGTGAAGCTTGTGTGTCTCATTGTTCTGCCCTTTTTCCTTGTCAATGTATTTTTTCAGTATCAGCTTGTGCTGCGGCCTGAGAGAAGGAAGAGAGGAGGCAAAGCGCCCGAAGAAGGTGGACAAGGAGGAGGTGAGGCAAAACGTTTTAACAAGACAGTTCGGTGCTCACTGAAAGAGGTCAAGACGTGTGCGGAAATGCTACAACTTAGGCACAAGACAAGGGTTATCAATGCTGGTTTTGGTTGTGTGTTTGACTTGAAGGTTGATTCCAACATTTCTTGTCCTTTGATGGGCAACATCTACACGAGGATTGACCCTTCAACCATGATTTTGGACATGGGTGAGGCGAACAAGGTTATACGTATTACAAGTGATGCTATTCACCATCTCTTTGGGTTCCCTCAAGGTAATCGTACCCCCCTAGGCCCTCGAATGATGGTTTCGATGATGCTGTTATGAGGTTGAAGGGCAAGCTTGGGTATGCTAGGAGTGACGACATCAAGACAAAGGATTTGCGGAATATCCTCGCTGAACTTGTGAAGGATGAGATGAAGGATGATCTTGCTCTGCAGGTGTTTTACCTTATTGTTTTCATGAAGGTGGTTATCCCTGGAACGTCTACACGAGTGTCCAAGGAGGCAGCAATGGTCGAGAACCTTGTGTTTGAGGACATGGCAGACATGGACTACTGCCAGTTGGTTGTTGACGATATTCGGAGTGCTTTTGTTAGGTATCAGCAAGGTACTAGTAGAGGAAAAGTTGTCACAGGCTGTGCCATCGCGCCGCTGCTTATGTATCTGGACTGCCTTATCATTGGCAAGACGCCTAATATTGACTTGAGGACCCCTCGCATCAATTTCATGGATCAGGCCAAGCTTCTTGAGCTTGCTGCGGCTGACTTGGTCACGAAGGGTGATGATGACCCAGCCAACTAGGTGTTTGGGAGACTGCCTGTGAGTGTTTCTATGCAGTATTCTTTCCTATGTAGTTTAACTTGAACTTTTGGTATTGTCTTGAATATTTTTTGTTCCCATGTTCCTTCATTTGTTTTCTGACGCGTTGACTTTTGTTTTTGTATGCAGTGGAAGACACAGGCTGAGGTTGTGTTCTTTAGGGTTATTGAACGTCCTATTCTAACTATGCCTCGTTCTGCCAGCCTAGGGAGTGGAACTTCCCCATGATTTGAATTCTCCCGGGATGTTAATACCGGTGTCCCCTGTAGATCTAGGAGGTTCTTCTGCTCGTGTGAGTGCTGCAGGTGGCGTTTCTCCCGAGAATTTGTTTGAAGCTGCTAATGTTTCTCTGGTTAGGATTGACAGTCTTCTTGAAACTGTTTGTGGGGAGTTGGCTCGTGTTCCTTCAACTACTGAGCGTCTTAGTCGCATTGATGGGATTCTTCCTCCCGGACACGGATTTGATGCCGAGTCTTTGAAGGGGGTCTTATCTATTGAAGCTAAATTTCTTGAAGAGCTTCGTCAGAGCACTTCCCACCTCCGGACTAGCGTTGGGCTGTTCAAGGAAATGCAGGATGCTCGTTGCAAGCCTTTTGAAGATGAGGCAAGTGTTGTTGTGAGACAGATTCAGAGGCAGGATTCTGTTCGTTCGGGTCGTGAAGGAGGCCACGTGGAGCGTACCAAAGAGGTTTGTTTATGTTGGCTTTTGATATTTCTTTGCAATAATGTTCAATGTTATCTTTCAGTTATTACTGTTTGTAGTCATAGGCGCCCGTTATTGATTTCATGTGTCGTAAACTGTTTTTTAGCACAAGTGTTCCTATGTGACCTTCTCTGTTTATGGAACCTGAACTCCAACTGCTACAGCACCTGAACTTCCATGACTGGCCCCTTTTTGTTCCCTTTTGTATCTTAGAGTAGTTTGATACCTGACCTGCTATGTTTACTGTATTTGGACTTCCATTATATGTCAGTTGTGATAGCTGACCTTCACTGATTATGCAATCTGAACTTCTGCTGATTAGGTATTTTGTTTTCTACATGATTTCTTTTTGTAGGTTGTTGATGATGATGCTAGGGTTGAGGAGGATGTTTTACCTGCGCATGGAGCTGCTCCTGTGCATGAGGCTGCCCCTGTGCATGAACCTGCTCCCGCTAGTGGCGTAATAGTTGATGAGGTTCATGGCAGTGAAAATAAGGTACCATTTTTTCTTGTCCATTTGTCTTGTTTGCCCCTGAGACGGACTTGCTGCCCCTATGCATGAGGTTCAGTCAGCCCTTTGTAATGACTTTTTGTTTCTTTTTTGCAGCAGCAGAATGATGATGTTAGTGTTACTCTAGAGAAGGTTGCAGACATGTCCGTCTCAGGCACCGGCTGCTCCGATGGGGTGGTCCTGACTGAACCTTTTTCGTCCATTGGCACTGAGGTTTCTGATGCTGAGCAGGGCAAGACAAATGGAGACATCATTTTGGAGAAAGATCATGTTGAGTCTACTGTACAAACTGGTGGTAGTGCTGCTGCAAGCCCGGAGAAGTCTCCTGTAGCAGAGCCATCAGTTGATGTTGATGTTGTACACACACAACCAAATGTTTTTCTTGTTTCAGATTCTCCAGTTGCTCCAGCTGCTGCTGGTGTCCTTCCCGACGACGCTGCAACGTCTACTAGAGACGATGATGAAGAAACCGAAAGTGATAGTTATTGAGAGGAGGTTGATCATTCCAGTGCTGCCACTGGTCTAGGTAAGGATCCATGAAGAGAGGAGCATGCTTCTCTCTTCTTTCCCCATCCCCTTCCCTCTTTGTTCTTTGGTTTAGTCCATGATATCCCCTGTGAACTGCATGTGTGGTCTAAGTTGAACTTCTGGTTTTGTTGTTTGTCGTGTGGGTTGTAAAGAATGTTAAGTGAACCTGTTTTGTATGTGGGTGGAGATTTGTAATGCATGGGTTGTGATGTCTATGATGCTGTGGTTTTATCTTTTCTGATGTAGCAGCTGAGATGTGCTTATGTTTTGAATGTTTGTGCTTGAATGTTGGTCTTAATTGAAACTGTCATGAATCTATGTGCTTTGAGTGTTGCTGTTAATTGCTATTTTCTTTTTGGTGAGCAGATAGCGACCTTGCTGTCGTCCGAAAGAAGGTTGATGACTTTTATTACAGTGTAACTAGGCTTAGGAATGATCGTTCCAAGAGGTGAGTGCAGCTGCTCAATATTTACATCATCCATGTACCCCCTGTGAACTGCCTGTGGTTTCTTACCTGAACTTCCCAACTCTATGTACCTGAACTTCTTGTTTTTTTGCTTCTCTGGTGCTGAACTTCTGGCCTCTTTTGCACTGTACTGCCTGTTGTGATATAGCTGAACTTCTGTGCTAACATGTTTATGAACTTCCAGAGTTCCTGCTGCTGAACTTGTTTTACTTTCTATTCGCTTGTTTTAGAGAAATGATTATGTTTCGAAACAAGGTGTGTGAAGCTTCTGTTCAAGAAGTCGCAATATCTTTTGGTCCTCGCGGAATGCTTACATCTAATGTGGCTGAGTGTGCACTCTACTGTCTACGTGCGAAGTACCAGGGATCGGATAAACTCATCCTGCCGTATTGGGTTTGTGTAAGTCAACCATACAGTGATTTCTTTTCTATTTTGTTCCTTACCATTTTAGTTAAAACTTGTTTGTCTCATTTTTGTATTTTTTTCATATGTTGGTGTTGTCTGCATTATTTTAGGACAAGATTTTCCGAGGTCAATTAGATTCCCATGTGAGGAAGTACTTCATGGCGAGTGGTCCAGATAGCATGGATGCACATGATTTGGTATGCAATATCTTGTTCTTTGCCTCTGTATTAGTTTTGGAGTGCGATCCACTGTGTTAATATTTGTTTTATTTTTCTTTTGTACCATTCTGATATTAATTCTCAGTTTTTAATGATTCGTGTGTGTATGATGCTTCAGGTTGTTTTTCCTACTTTTGACCCGCCTAAGATTCCTACTTCCATGGGTGGTGTCGGTCATTGGGTGTCGGTATTCCTTGACCTGAAGAATTCAAGGTTCCAGCTTCTCGATTCCTACTATGGACCAAAAGATGAATGTGCGGTACACCTGTTTTGGCGGATGACCGACAACATCAAGAGTCTTTGGAAGGATGCCAGCAACGACAGGGAGACACCCTTCAGTCCTCTTAGCATCGACCATTTCCCTCTGGATTGGATTGATGTCCCCCAGCAGCAAAACAAGTATGAGTTCGACTTTTTCTCTTTATCACATCTGTTTAACTGTAGTTGTACTTAAGCTGCGACGTGTTTAATTCATTGGCTTTGTTTTTCTGTCCTAACACTATTTCTTTTACTTCATTTGATGGTAGTATCAACTGCGGATTCTTCATGCTTACGAATGTTAATTCGTATCATGACGGGGTTCTTGCAAATTATTCCCATGAGAATATCGGGGATATCAGGAAGACGTGGTTGTACTCAAGCGCTTCTTCTAACCTGTTTGAGACAGACTTCCAAGCTCTGTTTGGCTACTACACATGTAAGTATTTTTGGAACTTGTACTGCTTACCTGCACTGCATCTTTTATTCTACCTGAACTTCATATTTTTCTCTGAACTTGGACTTCTGCTTGAGGTCTGGCTGGGCTGCTGGTTTTGGAAGGAGAGGAGCATTTTCTTTGTACATGAATTTCATTTCTATCCTTTTTAATTTTGCTTGTGTGTTTTGTTTCAGTAATTTCTGTCCTTCCATTGCTTAAAGGACATGAGCATTTTCTTTTCTAATTGAACTTCAGAGATGATGATTTCCAGTTCATCGGTTTATCTTGAACTGTGCCTCTGGTTGTGCCTGAACTTCATTTAGTTTTTTACTGCAACTAATTTTTTTAGGTCAGCTTGAGTAGTAACCATGCCATCTCTATTAGTTGGACTGCACATTGTGATGTTCCTGAACTTCAGTTGTATTTTAATGGTGATGTTTTCTCTTCCTTTTTTCTTTGACAGTGGATCCGTTGGAGTTGACCGATTACCACTACTCATTCCTCGGGTCACAGGAATACCAGCCTAGGGAGGAACCGATGAGTACAGCTCCAATGGAAGATGATAGACCTCGGACCCTCATTCCTTCCAAGATGGGGAAGCAGGCTGGTGGTATTTGTGGTACTCCAAAAACCCCTTGCTATAGGAAGGCTGATGCAGTCGAAGCAGCCGAAGCAGAAGTGATTTCGTCCGATGATGGTTTTGAGAAGATTGCTTACCCGAAGAATGTTAAATGTGCTGCTGGTACTGTTGCTGGTAGAGGTGGGAAGAATGCTGTGATTACCAGGAGGAAACCGGCAGTTGAGTCAGGGAACATAACTTTCTCCAAGAGAGCATCAAGATTGGCTTTGAAGTGGCGTTCTCTTGTCGCTCCCCTAAAAAAATACAGTTACCCTCATCTATTCGAGGCCCGGAAGTTGAAACAGTATGTGCTGAGTAAAGACGGTCTGGAGAAGTATTCTGAGTGAGTTTTCTTCTTCTTTAACTTTGTTGCTGCCAGAGATGCTACTCTGTGTCTGAAACTTCTGTTGTTGTAGTATGTGGGCTTCTGTTCATTTCTCCCTTGCCTTGGAGTTATAGTGTCTGAACTTTTGTTTGTTGTATTGTCTGAACTGCCGTTGTTTTAGTATCTGAACTTCTGTTTTATGTCTCCTCTTGCCTTTTGAGTTATAGTGTCTGAACTTCTGTTTGTTGTTGTATCTGAACTTCTAATATATTTTTTACCATCCTTTTGTATTCTGCAGGACAAGCTACTGCATGTTTACCATCTCTGGGAATGTGATTGACCTCACAGGACATGTCCTTTATACGCTTTTCGGTGAAGGGCAGCAGATGGAAGGAGACATAATGGATTGTCTCATAAATTTGTGGAAGGATAAGCCGGAGACCTCTGAGATTTTCACTAGTGCTGACAGGGTTGTACTTAGTCCCTACTTCATACAGGTTTTAGTTCTTTGCACCCCTATCTCCTTTTTTTGCCTTAGTTTTGTTGTAGTGGCATCTGGGAGGTGTTTTAATTGTGTTTTGGTGAATGCTCAGTACTGCCTGGAGTATGATTTCTACGCCGCAACAGTTCCCAAGTTTGATGCAGAAAAATCTGCTGGTTTCCTCCCAATGTTTGTTCGCAAGGAAGAAGACCTTCTTAACGCAAAGCTGGTTAGTTTTTCATAACTCTTGCTTTTTTTAATTTCATGTGCATCCTTTTGCTGAGTTTGTCAAGAAGTTTTTGTTCATGCCGGTTCTTGAGTACATATGCTTTATAGTTTGTGTTCACCGGTCCTTTCATTCTTTGCAGGTTTTCTTGATTCTATTCAAGCCAATTGGCACAATGGTGCACTACAGTGTGTACGTGGTCAATAGATATCGTGGGAGCATTGACATCCTTGATTCACTTTCTTACGCTAATATGGAAATGTCGCGAACGAGTTTCCACGGGGACTGCCAAAGTATCGTGAGTGTTTCTTACCTGAACCTGCTTTCACATTCTCTTGTTTGACATGAAGTTTATTATGCCTTGTGTTGACAAAATATGTTGTTGTCTCTGTTTTGGTAATACTGCTTGAACTGACTGTCATTTAGAAGTTGAACTTCTGCTATTTTGTTTAGGTGGATCTTATGCAAGTGTCGCTTTTTTATATACCTGAACTTAACTATTTTGGTTAACATGTTTTTGACTTCATCTAATTTTGTTATTACTGGTAGATGAAGAGATTTGTTGGGTTGCTCGAGGAGGTGTACGGCAAGGCTGCATACAAGGCGAGCAAGAAGCCTAACTGGGTGACTATTGCAAAGAGGCCGACATTCATTGATGTTCCGAAGCAGAAGAGTAATGATTGTGGTTTCTTTGCCGTGAAGTTCTGCTCTTCGTATGATGGCGATGAGGTTTTTGAAGATTTTGGTGATGTGGAAGCATGTTCTGTCTTTGTTCTTGTCTCATCATCCTTTGATTATTCTTGTGTGTTTTTGCTGAGACGCTCCTGCTGTGGTTTTAGATATCCGTTACTAAACCATCGTTTTCACCTTTCTTTGTTTGCAGGCTGCTGCAGATGACTGGAAGGCTGAGTTCATGCACACTCTGATTTTTAGCAAGAAGAATGAAGTCGTGCGTTGAGAGCTCCCTAAAGAGGTCCAGTCCTTTGGCCCATGAATTCTAAGCATTAGTTTCATTGTAGATTTGATTTCGTACATATTTTTAGGTTTGATAATGATTGGAACAATTCCGTAAAGATTTGGTTGTAAGAATGTTTTTAGTGATTTGTGTATCTATAGGTGCAGCACTATTACTTATGATATTGTGGACAAATGCATTTGGTGTGAAGAATGATTTGGCTTTGTGAATTTCAATGTACTGCGTCGTTTTTCAGTGTCCATGTTTTCAATGTTTTGCCCCAACAGATGTACCTGAACTTCTGCCTCTGTTTTGGTTGAACTGCTTGATTTTTTTTGTGTTGTTTATTTTTGGGCTCCCAACATATGATCGTAGACTTGAACTTCTACTTTGAGATGTGGCTGGGCTGCTGGCTTCAGATGGAGAGGATATTTTGTGTTGTGTAATGTATTGGTAATGTTCAACCCAACCAATATCTATGCTTTTGCGTAGAATCTATATTTGTTTTTTTGTGTTTTTTCAAGTGCGAACGTATTTCATATGTAAATCTGTGCAGAAATATTGTTGACGTATCTTTATCTTTGTTGCATTGTACATGAACTTCTGCATGTATCCAAGCAGAAGTTCACATTTGAACGCGTTGTCTTAGGCTTGCTAACCTTAGTTTATGCGGTGAAACTTTATTTTTTAAGCATATTCTTTTCCTACATCGATTTTACATACCAGAACTTCTTCTGTAAGCTGACATGAACTTCAAAACTGTATGATTATTTTGCTGGTTGCTCTTTCATGCAATACAACACCAGCACATCACTTCCTGCCATAACATACCAGGACTTCTGCAGTAATATTACTTGAACTTCACAGTGTATGTGTTTCAATTTATTACTGCTTGCTCTTTCATGCAATACAACACCAGCACATCACTTCCTGCCATAACATACCAGGACTTCTGCAGTAATATTACTTGAACTTCACAGTTTATGTTACTAGGGGATGACATAATGTTCTGCACATTGACATGACACAAGTTTGCATTGTGTTAATTGACCTATTCTAACTGTTCATGAGCCTTGCGCTCCTCCTAGGATTTGGTGGTAGAGGTTTTTGCTTGACATGTACCTCTTCCCCTTCATCGTCGTCTTCCTCTTCATCGTCGCATTCCACTTCCTCTTCCTCTTCGTCTTCCTCTTCTTCGACGGTATCTTCATCTTCATCTTCCTCTTCATCTTCCACCACTTTCTTGTTGTTGGCTCTAGGTCTTGCTTTCTGTTTCTTCTCTAGCATTTTGCTTGTCTTTTCAGCATCTGTGCACTTCGGGCATGTTCTTGCATTATGTGGTTCATACTCCTTGCATATGCTACAAAGTCTGCTGCTTGCTTTCTTTGGGTGTGGTCCCTTCTTTTGTTCCATAACTTTGGGCTGTTGTTTTTGAGATTTGGTTTGCTTGAACTCCTCAGCATTGTTTCTTTCCAATAGTGTTGGACAGGCCAGCTTGTTGTGTCCCGCAACCTGGTTGCACACACTGCATTTCCTGTGTCCAAGTGGCACTCCATTCTCATCGTGCACGACGACTCTTCCTGCAGGTGGTGCCTTCATTTGAGCTCTCTTGTCACTTTTCTTTGCTGCATTAATTTTCTTCCTACCCTTTGTTTCAGAATACAACGGCAATTTCATCGTCTCTTCCTGTTGCTGCTCCATTGATTGGCCATCACCCTGCTTGCATTGGTTGGCTTCAGCGGCGGCGTTGAGCATTTCAGCTGCATAATAATGAAGGTCATCTTCAATTTCAGCGTCCTCTTCAGCCATCCTTTCGTCGGCATCCGCTTGATTTGCTGAATGTATTGCATCAAGATCTTCCACAAGCCTCTTGAGAACATAGTAGGCTCTGTCATATTGCTGGTCACATCTCATCGCTTTCTTGTTAACCATCAAATTCAGCTGCAACAAGATGTCTTGCTTTGATAGCCTTGAGCTGCCATCCGATGCGGTTGTGTTGTAGTCCCTTGTATCAAAGGTTGGTTGTGATCTTGCAGTCTTTGTGTACCGTTTGAGGATATACTTGTTTGGAAATTTGTCAGGCTTGATGTAGTCCATTATGTTCATGATGTGAAGGCAGAATAGGCCTGCATTTTTGTGATGAATGCAGAATACATAGTTTGTGAGCCAGCAATGAGTTTCATAAATTTTGATATGATACTACTAGTCTAGCTATTTCATGATCTTGTTTTTTCGCTCACCTGTGTGTGTCCAGAGCTTGCATTCACACTCGTATATTTCCTTCTCTGGGTCAGCTACAACCTGGAATTCATGCTTTGACCAGGAAAATCTTTCTTGATCATCATGGCCAGGCTTGTTGTGGTAGTACACAAGGTACTTAGTGGGCTCTGTTGTACGCTTTGCGTGAAATAGCATGGCCTTTCTCATCCTATTCCTCATCTTAGTGTACACGACTCTCGTGTACTTGATAGACATGTCTTCCTCGTACCCGTAAGTTGTTTTTGTCACAGGATTGGTCTGCACATGTCAAAAAATGAGATATTAGTCAAAGAAGAGTCATGGGTTTCATTTTTTTAAATTCAAAGTGCACATGTTGAAGGTAAAACAGAACATGATGGGGGTGTTTTGTACTTGTCATCATACCATGCTGGTCATTGTTTGCTCGTTCTCCTTCTGCATCCGAGTTTGTATGCAAGCATTGACCCGCCTAGCAAACTTGTGTAGGTTCTGGGTCCCCTTGACAAACCCTTTCTTTAGCACGTGGTTCATGCTCTCGCTTCGTTGTGTGGAAGTCATTTTAGCACAGAAAATGTTCTTGTAATATGCTGAAATCCACATCTTCCTATCACTCCAGATCTGCATCATCATCTGGTCGTTCTCCAGGTTGTAGTTGTGCACGAGTTTAGCCCAGGCATCTTGAAACTCCGTTGGCATCAGCGGCCAGTTTAATATAGCTGTGAACTCCTCTTTGAATGTTTTATACTTTTTGTACAGCAAGGCGAGGTATTCCCTGTACTTCTTCATGATGTGCCAACGGCATAGCTTGTGGACGGTGTTTGGAAATGATTGTGGTATAGCTTTCGCCATCGATGAGCATTGGTCTGCATGAATTAAAAAAAATGAAACTTGATTCTTTTTTTGTACTGATGGTGAACTTATGTTGTACAAGTACTTGAACTACACATCTTGGCAGTATGGTATCTAAGAATGTCACATGTATTTTTTCTTTACAGCAGCGTTGCTGAACTTCTTTGGTATCAGTGCTTGAACTTCACAGTTAGTAGTAGGACAAACTAGTAGTGTCGCAATCAAATTTTTTCTTAAAGCATTGTTGTTGAACTTCTGTGGTGGCAGTGCTTGAACTTCACGTAAATAACTATATTTTTCTGAACATGCTACATATATTTATCTTACAGATTTGTCCTTGAACTTCTATGATTCATGTATTTGAACTTCACATTCATAACTAATTTTTTTCTAAACATGTGACAGATAATTTTGCTTTCTTGTACTGCTAGTTGGACTTCTGTGCTTACAGTGGTTGAACTGCATTCTTTACATTATTTTCAGACAAAACCAATGTACCCAACCAACACAGACCCATGGACTGAAAAGATGATGAAACTTGAGGAGTTTTTTTTTGAACTCACCTGTTAGAATGCAAGTTGGGTGCTTGTTGTTCATGCACCGTAGAAATGTATCGAACAGCCACTTGAATGACTTTGCATCTTCGTCTCTTATCAAGGCAACAGCAAATATCGTTGACTGCAACTGATGGTTTGTTCCAACAAACACTCCCAGGGGCATATGAAATCTATTGGTCTTGTAAGTCGTGTCGAATGTTACGCAATCGCCGAAGTCTTGATAGGCTCCTCGGCAGCTTGCATTGGACCAGAAAATGTTTTTAATTGACTTGCCCTTGTCCACTTGGATGTCATAGAAAAAATCATCATTTATTGCCTTCATGTCTTTGAAGAATGAAACAAGTTTCAATACATCATCCAAATCATCTTTCCTTGCATTCATGGCTTTCCTGCAAATCACATGCAAACATGCATTTGTTTATTTTTTGCTAGCAAAGGGTTGTGACCTAGGATGCTATTTTTAAATTGCAGTATGTGGGTGTTTGAATACTTACTGGTTTAGCAGGTCTCGTCCGGTCATGCTTAGGAAGTAGCTTCCATCTTCATTTTCAGATAGCATGGACATGATTGTTGTGTGCTTGACATCATGGTACTGCAGGAGCTTTACGTACTCCAAAATAGTGGGGTCATAATTCTTGTGTGAGTGCAAAAATACCAGCATGTCATCAGTTTGCATGAGCTCGTGATTATGATTGTACTCAATGTCCACTGCCACGCATGTGCCATCCTCCTGGACCTTCACCCTCATTATTGCATTGCAGCCCGTCCTCTGTGATGTTTTGTTTCGCTTCCTGTTGGCCTCTGAAACAGAAGATGTGTGTATCCCTTGGAAGGCGCAAAAAAAATACTTGTGGTTATCATTTCCACCCATCTTCCTGATTCCAAAACGAGCGTGTCTGGCATATCTGTTATAAAATTCCCTTGCTTTCTCTACATCTTTGAATCGCATCTTTAGTCTTGGTATTAGATAATCCGGTAGATCTGGCATCTGCAGAAAAAGAAAAATAATAATCCAAATAACACCTTAAAATGCAGTTTATGAACTTGTTATCGTGGAGGGAGAAGAATGTGCAGATAATACAAGATGCGTATATAAATATTTTTTTGTTTCACTTACGTGTGTGTATGATCGCAACTCCATCGGTGTCGGCTGCTGTCCCTCTGGGATGGGGCATGGCGGAGTAATCATAGCAGGATGCAGCAGTGGATCACGAGGAGGAAGGAGGGTTGAAGATGGCCTCTCTCTTGTTTGCGTCCTTTTTGCTTGAGGTGGTTGTGGAGGTATTGCGATCCTGGTCTTGGTTTGCTCTTTTGTTTTCTGAAGCAATCCATCTACCTTATGCCCCGTAGAATTATGACCTGTAGCAGCAGCAGCAGGATCAAACGGTGGTAGTGTGCAGATCACTCTCCTCCATGTGTGTGTTGCTGTTGGATTTGTCCTAGGATCCGGTTTAGTTGCTTTGCTTTGGCATTGATGAGGCACACCAGGATAACCTCCAGAGTTACACGCAGGAGTTGAGCTAACCCCCTCCTCCATCAGCGTGCTTGGGAGTCTGCTGGTGGATACAAAGAATCCGCGGGGGATTTCTGGCGTAACCCAATCATGTGGAGGCGCAAACCTGTGCGGATAGGGCTGTGACCCAGCATCTTGGAAGTATCCATGTGTTTCGGGTGTCATCCGTTTTTGGTCTGGAGCAGGTTGGTAATGTTGTTGGTCCGTTTGAGGTGTGACCCATTGAGGGGGTGGTGCAACGCGTACAGGCTTTGGATTGTGTACTTGCTGCTGGGAACTTCTAAGCTTCTTCATGCGTCTCTCGTCTTGCTGACATAAAAGAAAAAAATGTCTATTAGCACATAAGTTATATCTGCATATACCTTTGTAACTGAACCTAGCATTATTCACAGCCTAAACTTCTCATATAAAAGTGGTGAGAGCCATCACACTATGCACTGAGCTGAGCATCTGCCAATGCCTTTGTACCTGAACTGAGCACCCTTCACAGAATGAACTTCACATCATGTTTTTTAATTCTATATGTACCTGAACTGAGCACTCTCCACAACCTGAACTTCTTGTTTTGCAAAGGGGAAATACTGTCTATAGTTAAAAAACATGAACCTTCATGAGTTTTTGAATGGTTGGACCGCTAGTGCGTACCAACCTGACCTTCATGTCATATCACATGCATGTTCTATTTTCCTTTTATTTTTTTGCATAGAAACAGACACATACCAACCTGAACTCTAGCACACTTACTAGTTGAACTTCACATGGCTTTTGCACATGTGAATGTGAATGCAGGCAGATTTTATAGTGTTTGTAGCCTGGACTGAGGCTCACATACTACCTGAACTTCACATGCCTGTAAGCAGGTAGGCAGATTTTACAATGTTGTTTTGTAGCCTGGACTGAGGATCATACACTACCAGAACTTCACATGGTTGTAAGAAGGCAGGAAGATTTTAAAAAAAGCTTTTGTAGCCTGGACTAATGCTCACACACCACCTGAACTTCACATAGCTATAAGCAAATAACAAACCGAAGGAAGGAAGAAGTTCAACCATACCCTGGCTAGAAGATCGGCCAACCTTTTTCCAGCAGCTGATAGGCCACCTTGAGAACAATTCATCGTGGAGGTATGAGAGGAATTTAATGGAAATCCATGTCTTGCAGAGGGCATGAAGTTCATTTGCATGAAGCAAGAAGGTCAGAGAAGGCAAGATTGAATAAGAAGGCAAAATTGGGAGGAAGTTCATGTACTGTTGCTGCTGAATTTGAGGTCGCAGCAGATGCCGCCTCCGCGGAGGAGTTGCTCCCTTGGTCGCGCCGCTCGCCGTAGCTTGCGTCGGGCCAGTCATCTGGTCTGCCAAGGCTTCGAGCGGTGGTGATGGGACGAGGATGCGGCTTCCTAAAGTCCATGGTGGCTTCGCCGCGTCCAGGCGACGCGGGCTCCCTCGCGCCGGCGTCCGTCGTCACTCGCTCGCCCGCGCCGGTGGCCGGCCAGGAGCTGGAGACGAAGGGGAGGTGGTGGACCCGGCCAGCCAAGAGCTGGGGAAGGAGGGGAGGCGGCGGATCCGGCCGGCCAGGAGCTGGGGAAGGAGGGGAGGCGGCGGATCCGGTGAAGAACGGCGGCCAGGAGGGGAGGAGCGGCGAGGAGGGGGGTTGAGGTGGCTCGGGATCGAGGGGATCAGGTGGATCCTGTCGAGGTGTCTCGGATCGAGTGGGATCCTGTCGGGGCGACTCGGGTCGGGCCGGGCAGTTCAGGGAAGTTCGGGAGGGCCCTGTCGGGCCCTATATAGTGGCTGCTGTGATCCAAATAACTATTCTAATCCTGGGATTAGAATAGTGTTGTCCTATATATATATACATAAACACTATTCTGATCATGGGATGAGAATAATATTCTGATCACAACCTGACCTGCCCCGATGGTAGTACGTTGAACTTCCCTGAGTGCTAGGTTGAACGTCCGCCAACATTGCCCAAATGGGGCTTGCCATATACCGTTGGAAAGCTATGGACATGAGTATCATGACCCAACTTAATTTTTTGGCAAAATGTAAGTTGTTTAAGAGCAGTTTCGAAAATCATTTTTTCTTCATACAAAAAACGTGAATGGTATTTTCGATCACGTTTCCAAACCGTTTATCGGAATGAGGCAAATAATATGGCGTTGGAAAGATACTGAAAAGCCGCTCCTTCCATATGTTGAAAGTTTTCTCTAATTCCCTATGGTTAAAGAGTAATTTGGAAAATCATAAAATTTTGCAAACCGAACAGCCGAGTTCGTATTTTTGATGCCATTTCTAAACGGCTAATCCAATTGAGGCAAATGATATGGGGTTGGAAAGCTTATGAAAATGCGCTATTTTTCATGATAATTTTTTTTTCTAATTTTCAACGGTTTAAAAGTAATTTAGAAAACGGTACAACTTCCACCGAGTTCGTATTTTCGAGATAATTTTTCAACCGTAGGTCGGAATGCAGCAAATGATATGGTGTTGGAAAGCTTGAGGAAATGTGAAACTTTTTGGTATATATTATTTCTCCCAATTCCTTACGGTTTTATGTCAATTTAAAAAATGGCAGAAAACATATTTTTGTCGTAATTTGTACGAACTTTATCAGAATGATGCGAATAATATTCCGTTGAAAAGCTACGGAAAATGCGAAACTTTTTCATGTTGATGGTTTTCTCTGATTCCTAGCCGTTTTCAAGTAATTTCCAAAACAGCGAGATCATTCGTTCTGCCTTTTTCGCGAAACAGATTGTCGAAAATGCACCGCGTGAAGAAGTTGAACTTCTCGGCGTGCGCACGTGAACTTCACTCTGTTTTTCACGTATTTTTTTGCTCGCAGCTCTCCATCCACTGCTCGTAGCTCTTCATCCACTCACCAAAATTGAGCAAGTGATATACCGATGGAAAGCTGCTGTAAACACGCAACTTTTCCGTCTTGATCATGTTTTTCATACTCGCGACGGTTTAAAACATTTTCATCCGAAATTCATTTAGCGTAGTGGTTGAACTTCCTTCTGTTTTCACGTTGAACTTCTGTCGCGTATTTTTGTTTGTAATTTTTCACCCATTCATCGGTGTTACACAAATGATATTCCTTTTGTACAAACCTCTCTCACAATAATTTTTTGAACAAACTTCAATGGCGAGATCATGATTTCTGCGTTCATCGCGAATGGAAATGCACTGCGTGAAGTAGTCGAACTTCTGTGGCATGTCTGTTTGAACTTCACTCTGTTTTTTACATGTACTTGAAGGTCGGATGTCTCGCACTAGAGTTCTCGAACATCACTCGAAGAAGCACGTGAATTTCTTGCAACAAACGTTTTAGGCTTTTAGTTTTACATTCTTTTATTCTCACCTGAAACGCATTCCATGTAGTAGTTGAACTTCCCGTTGTTTTTCCCTTGAACTTCTGTCACTCGCTCGTTATCGGATTTTGCTCTTTGGGGCATGATGAACTTGCGTTTTTTGCAATTTTACTGCCTGAGTTGTTCCACCTGAACTTCCTCCAGTGCTAGGTTGAACTTCCGCCAACATTGCCCAAATGGGTCTTGCGATATACCGTTGGAAAGGTATGGACACGAGTATCATGATCCAAGTTAAATTTTTGGCAAAATGTAAGCGGTTTAAGAGCAGTTTTGAAAAACGTTTTTTCTTCACAAAAAAGTGAATAGTATTTTTGATCGCATTTCTAAACCGTTTATCGGAATGAGGTAAATAATATGGCGTTGGAAATCTGCTGCAAAACCGCTCCTTCCACATGTTGATAGTTTTCTCCAATTCCCTATGATTAAAGAGTAATTTGGAAAATCGTAAAATTTTGTAAACCGAATAGCCGTGTTCGTATTTTTGATGTCATTTCTAAATGGCTAATCCAATTGAGTCAAATGATATGGCGTTGGAAAGCTTATGAAAATGCACTACTTTTCCATGTTGAATGTTTTTTCTAATTTTGAATGGTTTAAGAGTAATTTAGAAAACGGTACAAGTTTCATAAAAACATATTTTTGCCATAATTTCTACAAACTTTATCGGAATGTGGCAAATAATATACCATTGAAAAGCTATGGAAAATGCGAAACTTTTTCATGTTGATGGTTTTCTCTGATTCCTAGCCGTTTTCAAGTAATTTCGAAAACGGCGAGATCATTCATTCTGCTTTTATCGCGAAACAGATTCTTCGAAAATGCATTGAACTATTGAACTATTCTATTTCAAAAACTTGAACTTCTCGTCATATCTACTTGAATTTCACTCGTTATTATTTAGTAACGAGTAAAATCTGAAGTTTTTCATATACATTGAACTATTCTATTTTCAAAAATTGAACCGGTCTGTTATTTAAAATAGAACTTCTAGAATTTTTCTATTTAGAAACGGTGAAAATAACTTTTTATAAATTTTGAACCGCTCTATTTTTAAAATTTGAACTTCTTGTTTTTTTAGTTTTGAACTTCTTTTTTTCATTATTTAATAATAAGGAAACTCTGAATTTCCTATAAACATCAAACTGCTCCTTTTTAAAAATTTTGTTTTTGCGTTCGAGAACAAAGATAACATTCTTTTTCTTGTTAATGTTTTGAAGTGATTTTTCTAGACTTAAATTTTGTTTGTGCTCTTTTAAATTTGTTTGTCACTCTGAGTTCTAAAAAATCGCAAATCTCCCATGCTTTTCCTTGCATGTTTAAATTATTTGATCTTGCTAAAATACACATAACACACTTGTCCTTCTTGAACACAACATCCTGACCTTCACAAATAAAAAATTGAGCACAGTAGTACAAGACAAACAGTGCATTCTCTATATCCATTTTTTGAGATGGCAACATGGGTGCAGGGGCTCGTCGGCGCATTGTGCAGCGAGCATTGGTCGGTGGTAGTAGCAGAAGGCGGTCGTCTGCTTTTTAGATCGGTGTTATTGAGTTGGTTTCAAAGAGGAGTAGCAACGTTTTTCATTCTTCACATTATATTTTTCATTCTTTTTTACTCGAAAACATATTTGAATGTTGCACCATTCTCATGTAGAGTACTATGGGGGGTAGGGAGATGAGCAAGAGAAACATTTTTTCATCTCAAAATAATGATCTTGTCACGCATGATGGACTGAACCTCTCCAACACCAGAATTTGAACTTCAAAAACACAAAATAGAAAATAGCAAACACAGAATTTGAACCTCTCCATGATGTTTTCTGAACGTCAACCTCACCATCACACACACACACGCATGCATGCTCCTTCTCTTTGTTATATTTTTGAACTTTATAGGTACAAATCTACAAAAAAACATCTTTTGTCAGAACATGAAAATAGCATAACAAAGCTGCACCATGCCGCGACATCGAACTGAAGCGATTGTTTGGGTCGAACTTATCTATGTGATACGCCGGTGCAGAATTGAATCAATGTTAGTTTTGTTTGTTGCTGATTCTGAGCATCAGATTCCACCGAGAGGAGGCGCTGAATCGAAGCACCATCAGTAAAGAAGCAAAGCAAAATCAGGAAAAATCCATGCCCATCAGCAATGAAGTATACATATAGTACACAAAATTAAGTCGGACTGAAGAAAGATCGCCACACAACGACAGTGGCAGGAAATCCTCAGATAGTAACTGCTGTTACATAACCCTGCTCACCAATTCACGTAACCACTGGCATAAATCTTCGGAGCTGAAATTTATTTGGTTGTATCATAATTACAGGATGGGGAAACCAGAGGACGGTTTAAGCATTTACAGATTGACATAAACAAGGCATGCCAAACAGTCCAGATGGAAACACACGAAGTTGATTCACAACTGGGCAAGCGGTTCATCACACAATCACAAACTGTTGCAGGATTATCAGGTAAGGGTGTCGTAGTCCTTGTCACGCTCCTCTGAGCCGAGCGCGACGAGCACGTAGACCGCGTAGATGATGCCAGGGATGTAGCCGAGGATGGTGAGTAGCAGGAAAATGCAGAACTCCATCTGTTCAAAACAGAAGAAAGACCAATACTATTGTTAGTATGCTATCAGGATCCAGATAAAGCAATAGAACTGAACTGATCCTTTTGTCGCCACAACAACTCGCTCTTCGGACGAGTAACAGACTGCAGTGCTTAGACAACGCTGGCTATGCACAGGGCCTAACTTGGAAAAATAAACAATGGGGTCGAATATAACCAGTTGAAGAGCAATACAATGGTTGGTAATCCCAGGCTCCCAGCAGATGGTGTGGTTTAGCTTTCTATATAAAGCGGGACTGAGAGGAGAGGCCTCCTCTGTTTTATCTAATGAAATCCAGACATTATCCACATGCGCCCTCCATATTATCCTCCTCCCTATGCAGAACACAGTAGACGACGACTCAACCCACAAATGGTATGAATGGCTTCTTCTCTGAACGCAGCTACTCAACAAACATGTAAAAAAAGGCTTCAATCAGCTCTCATTGGCATGGCAGCAACCAGCAGGGGCTGCATAATTCCATAGCCAGAACAAATGAGGAGCTCTCATTGACGTCGAACTGAAGTGATTGTTTGGGTCGAACTTCTCTATGTGATACGCCGGTGCAGAATTGAACGAGCAGAATGCGACGCAATTAAATCATCCAAGACAGCAGGAGGAAGCAGCAGGAGGGAGGAAGGTCAGCTTTAGTAGTAGGAGGAAGGTCACCTGCAGCAAGATGAGGGAGGGGTGGTGGTCGTCCCGGCAGGTGGTGCCAGAAGAGGGGCACGTCAGTTGAACCACCCGAGGTGGCGGCGGCGAACTTCTACATGGCTGCGGCGGATCTGGGCGCGAGGGCTCTGCCTCGTCCGGTTCCCAGCCAGATTCGGGGCGAACGGTGCTCGGGGGACTTCGGTGGCGAGCTCCTACTGCGTGGCTGCTGTGCATGATGACCATGACATGTACCTGCGGAGAACAGAGAGAGAGGGTGTGAGTGAGAAGGAGAAGAAGAGAGGAAGGGAAGGTGCATGGGAGGCCCTTTGGTGGCTGCCGATGGAGGAGCACGAGGGCCTTGGCATCCCCTTGTGCGGGCATGGAGGCGGACTAGGGAGGAGCAGAGGCAAGCGGCGCGGTGGCCGGATCCAAGACCGGTGGCGGCGCGGCGGCCCGATCCAGGGGTCGTTGGCGGTGTGACTGCCGAATCTTGAGGCATGGCGCGGGGGAGGGGGCAGATCCATGGCGGGGCAGCGAGCTCATCGCAGGAGGAATCGGGGGGCGAACTGCGGGAGGTGCGGGACTGGGTCGTTTTCTGGGGTAAGCATTTTCTGGAATCTCGGGAACATGTGATCGGGCCTTATAGGGCGCTTCGTGATCCAAATAGTTATTTTGATCCCAGGATCAGAATAGTGCCACTCTATATATATCAATTAGGCTTCAAGTGCGTACTTGTTGCTGAAAGTGTTGTCCAATGGGAATTATATTCTGTATTACTCATGTAGCCTACAAAGTTTGTCGCACAACCTTGTAACTTCTTACTCCATTTCTAAATTTGTACTAGTCCTCTATACCGTATATTGCGCTACTCGTACTACTACCTCCCTCCTGGTTTATTGGTTCCCTTCATAATTTCTGCCAAATTTTGACCATAAATTAAACTAACTAAATGTTAATGCATGTCACAAAAAATTATATTGTTTGATTCATATTTGAACATAGTTTCCAATGGTATAATTTTCGGTGACATGCATTGACATTTTGTTAGTTAAACCTATGGTTAAAATGTTACTCTAAATACAACTAGTAAGTAGTACAGTAGCAGTACTAGTATACGTCGGTCAAATTATTCATCATGTCCTCACATTGAATTGCCGTGACAACACGCTGCGCGTTAGGTGACACAAGAGTCCCTATGGCGTGTTCGGGTATTGTGGACTTCAGATTTGGAGTAACACTTTTCTGTTGAAATGTTTCATCATTCACTTGAAACAGTCGATTGATCATACATTGAGTACCATATAACTTGAATTAACCGATGCAAGTCCAAGAAGGATTGGTCGGTGCTGCCCGCTGACGTCAAGTTCGATCCCACATATCAGGAGCTGATCAAGCAGCTTGAGGCCAAAGTGAGTGCTGACAGCACGAGATCTCACCCTCTCATCGATTTGTTCATACCAAGCATCGACAACGAGCATGACATATGCTACACCCATGCCGAGAAACTTCCAGGTAAGACATCGATCGGTCGTCTACTTGCACAAACATATTCCTTTGTTTATAGCTCTATTTTTCTTTTTAGACACATACCTAGTGATGCAATTTCAATTTGACAGTTAATAAAAAGTGAAACAAGTGACTGCAACATACTAAAGATGTTATGAAAATGGCAACTACGTACACTAAAACCTATATTCGACAATACTGCAGGTATCACACTGAGTGACCTAAGCAAGCATTTCTTCCAATGCAACTCCAGGGCGTTCAAAAGGGTCACGTGGATGTGTTGCAAGATACAGTCAGAGTGTGGCATGCACGCGATGTGGCACAAGACCGGAAATACCTTGCTGATGATGGTCAATGACCGGCAGACGGGCAGCAAAAAGGTTCTGGTGCTGCACACCAACAAGAACTTCGACCAGCAGAGGACCAACTAGTGATGCACCAGTACCACCTCGGGGACCTGGATCAAGAGAAGGAGCGAGAGCTAGTGCTCTGCAAGATTTTCTACCAGACAAACACTAGGGCCATGACTAAAAATATTATAAGTTAGTTTGGTATTGGTACTTGTACTACCTGGTCGTCTGCAAGTTGGTATTGTTGTTAACGATCTTTTGGTATGAACTTGGCATTTGCTTCCAACCATCATGCCGAGGGTCGACGTGGATATAAAGCTGAATCATTTGTTTCGAAACGGATTTTTAGGCACCTGATTTTTATTTGATGGGTAGCATAAGAACCTGCTGTTCGAATTCCCAGTTCTCCAATTTTTTTGAAAGAAGTGCATGCACTTATTATCACAGTGAAAAAACAATATACCTGCTGGATCCTAGTTATCAGTCTGTACTTGCAGAATTCTCTCATTTATTGAGCAGGTATATTGTTTTTTAAGGTCGAGCAAGTTTCAACTCGGCTGTAGACTGCCAAGGCTTGGTTTTGTTTTTAACAGGCCTAGCCGATGATGACAACGGGGCACAAAGATCCAGCAGGTATCTACTGGCCTCTGGCCCGCCAGCGTTAGTTATATTTTGTCTTAGAACATGCGCATACAGTTTTTTTACTGAATCAAACACACAACCCAGTTCTATTTTCCTCTTGAAACGCCATTTCCTACTTCCGTTTTCTAATCTCTACCTATAGTTTTACTAGTTCATATACACGTATCATTATATTGAAAATACATAAAGTTCCCTTTTCATATTTACATCCTTCTTTTGTTATTTTCCCTCCCAGCGCTGGTTATTTACCACTAGTTTTCCCTTAAACCAACTCAATTGTCCCACGTCTTATTTGCTTACAAAAACCAAATGATTTGTTTTGGAAAATCAATAAGTTATTACAAAATAGATGTTTATCATTTTGGGATTACAACGGTTCGGACACCATCGAAATATGCAAAATAAGGTTGAACTTTTTGACCGTGATCCTGGACAGAAAATGGGCTGTAATAAATTATTTAAGAATTAGCAAATGGGCTGCAAATTATTAAAAATATAGCAAATGGGCTCTATGTTGTCTGCCACACATTTGGAGGCTGACTTGTGGGCCTACTAAGTTCATGCATACACAAGGTTTCTCAAAAAAAGAAACTTAGTCAACAATCGACTCTACCAGCGTCAGACCGTTAGATGTCAATCTAGCGGCAATCGTACTTCTTCAATCTCTGATCTTCCTACTCCAGCCACCGAAACCAGCACCTGCTCCCGCCTCCTGTGGCTGGCTGTGCTGCCGGGCAGGCCTCAGGGCCCCACCATACTCGCATCCCTGGCCTGGCTATCCCTCTACTCACCCACACCCCCTGTTATTTTTCGGCGACGGCAGCCGAACCAGTCAACCCTCGTACTCCCCACAGTGGGAAACCACTGCCGTGTCTTCCCCGGCTCCATGTCGTTCCCTTCATAGGCCTCGCCATCGTCCACCACCCTGGTGCTCTTGGCACGGCGTGGTCAACATGGTCAACAAACGACATCCATTAGAAGTGGACTGTATGTGGAGAGGCTGACAGTTGGGTCCACGCCGCACAAAAGGAAATGCCTCCTTATTACGCGCAAAAAAATATTCCTCCACCTGACATCTGGGACCCACCAGAAGGGCCTCTATATTTCACGAAAAAATGTTCCCCCCGCTGACAGCTCGGACCCATCTGCTATATCTTCGCACGCAAGGAAGTGCCTCCTTATTACGCACACAAAAAATGAATATGCCCCCTGCTAGCTGGGACCCACCATAGTGGGAGGCTGACTTGTGCGCCTACTAAGTTGACGCGGGCGGAGGGCTTTGTCAACTTAGTCATTATGAACGATTCTAGCTCCAGTGACCGTACGATGTCCATTCAACGGCCGTAGTGCTTCTTCAACCTCTGGTCTTCTTGCTCCAGCCGCCCAAACCAGCGTCGGGCGTGCCGCGTGCTCCTGCCTCCCGTGTCTGGTTGTGCTGCCGCAGAGGCCTCACCGCCCCCTACTACTCCCACCGTTGGCCAGGCCCTGCGGCGACGGCAGCCTCACACCGCAGCCGAACTAGTCAATCCTCGTACTATTCTACACGTGGGCATCCACTGCCGCATCTTCCCCGGCTTCGCGTCGTCCCCTTCCTAGGCCTCGCCATCGTCCACTACCTTGGTGCTCTTGGCGCGGCGTGGTCAGTGTGGTCAACGAACGACTTCGATTGGAAGAGTATTGCACGTGGAGAGGCTGACAGCCGGGTCCACAGTCGCAACAAGGAAGTGCCTCCTTATTACGCGGAAAATAATGATTCCTCCACCTGACAGCAGGGACCCACCGGACAGGCCACAATATTTCGTGAAAAAACATTCCCCCTGACCGCTGGGACCCACCATCTACATCTTCGCACGCAAGGAAGTGCCTCCTTATCCTCCCTGACAGTCGGGACCCACCTGGTCGAAGCGTACGTAGCCTTGTCATTCTGGTCGCGAACGTGTACATACATACTGGTCGATCGGTCTATCTGCAGGATGCAGCGATGAACCTTGGCCGAGTAAGGAAGGGCACGTGTCATAGTAGAGGCGCACATGTAGCATGTACATGTACGTACAACCAGGGTGCAAGAAAGTAAATATGGCCACGTACGTATATACGGGTGGAGTCTCGAACGCCTACTCATGCATACGTACGGCCAGGGATCGTGTACATGGAGAGGCAGCGACGGCATCCTGTTCATCGGCAGCCAACCGGCTAGGTCGGAACGGAGAAACTATGTTGTGTTCATCGGGAGCCAACCGGCTTAGACGGAACATCCCATCGAAACGAGGCCCGGCGTACCACAGAACGGAGGAAATGACCTTGTGTTCGACCGGCCACAATCGAAACGGGGTCCTGTTGATCGGGAGGGGTGTGTCGTACCGCAAAATGGAGGAAACGAACTTGTGTTGGAGCGCTATGGTCGAAACAGGGGTCCTGTTCATCGAGAGGGTGTGGCGTACTGCAAAACGGGACTCCAAGGGCTACTATTCATCTCCACCGTCGACCTCCTCCAGCCTCCACGGGCCACTGTTCATCCACCGTCGACCTCCTCCAGCCTCCACCCGCGACTGTTCATCCACGGGCTCCTGTTCATCCAGCCTCCACCATTCGTCCACCGGCTACTGTTCAACCAGCTCTCTCCATGGGCTCTTGTTCAACCACCCCTCCACGGGCTACTGTTCATCCACCCCTCCACGGGCTACTGTTCAACCATCCCTCCATGGTGTCCTATTCATCCAGCCCTCCACGGGGCCATGTTCATCCACCCCAACCGGCTCGATCGGGGTCCCGTTCATCCAGTGGCAATGGCCTCTACTACCACCGGGTCATGTTCATCCAACCCCCCACCGGGAACTGTTCATTCGACCCCCCAACAACGCTCACTGTTCATCAAGAGACAGCAGGTTTGATCAACTTTAGTTAGCAGCAGCACTGAAGGAACCGCTCAATCGGGTTCAGTTAACAACCAGCAAGGATCGATCGCTCGGGTTCAGTAACCCATAGCCTACAGTGCAATCGCTCGGGTTCAGTAGCTGAACGCCTCGCTCGGGTTCAGTTAGCGCGCAACGCCTAGCACACATGCGCGTACGTGTATGAGAGAAACGCGCAAACCTTCGTGCATCGCTCGGCCCTGACCACCTACCGTAACCAGGAACTCCCTGATATTTTCCTCGCCTGCGCTTCTACCACGGGGTTTTCTGTCATGGACGACCCAAAGAATGTCATACAACTGCGTCTCCAGCCCGCCCAGGACGAAAAGCCCATTTTCTGTCATGATTTTTTGTCATAGAAGTAGGAGCCCACCACATCTATGATGATACCGGGTTTTGTCACAATTATCGTCATAGAAGTGTCATAAGCATGACATAATTTTTTTTCATTCGGCCCAGAAAGTCACGGATGTGTCTTTTTTTGTAGTGTAAATTACCTCTCGTCATGATGAGATTGCTATTGTTTCTTTCTTATTGCATGCATATGCTAGTTTTTGCTTGTCTTGATAATTTGTTTGCTTATAAAATGCCTATGCGTAGGAAGTATGTTAGACTTAGATGTTTTATTCATGCGTATTATGATGCTCTCTTTTTGCTTCAATTCTTGTCTTTCGTGTGAGCATCATTGAAATCTCAATGCCTAGGTAAGGGCGTTAAACAATAATGCTTGTTGGGAGGCAACCCAATTTCATTTTTGTTTTTTCTTTTTAGGTTTTGTTTTGCATTAAATAATTTATCTAGCCTCTGGTTAGATGTGGTTTTTGTGTTTTAGTTAGTGTTTGTGCCAAGTAATACCTTTGGGATAACTTACGGTGATAGTTGATTTGATCTTGCTGAAAAACAGAAACTTTTGCGCCTAGGAGATTAATTTTCATTTTTTATAGAAACGTGATAAAATACTGATTCTTTTTGCAGAAGATTAATAAACAAATTTCTTAGGTCTTCCTAATTTGTCAGAATCTTTGGAGTTACAAAAGTATTTGAGAGTTACAAATTGCTACAGTCTGTTCTGTTTTTGGCAGATTCTGTTTTCTATGTGTTGTTTGCTTATTTTGATGAATTTATGGGTAGTATTGGGGGGGGGTATGAACCATGGAGAAGTTGGAATACAGTAGATATTACACAAATATAAACAAATAATGAGTTCACAACAGTACCAAAACTAGTGATTTATTTTCTTATACTAACGGAGCTTATGAGATTTTCTGTTGAGTTTTGTGTTGTGAAGTTTTCAAGTTTTGGGAAAGGATTTGATGGACTATGGAATAAGGAGTGGCAAGAGCCTAAACTTGGGGATGCCCAAGGCACCCCAAGGTAAAATTCAAGGACAACCAAGAGCCTAGGCTTGGGGATGCCCCGGAAGGCATCCCTCTTTCGTCTTCGTCTATCAATTTCTTTACTTGAGGCTATATTCGTATTCACCACATGATATGTGTTTTGCTTGGAGCGTCTTGTATGATTTGAGTCTTTTATTTTTAGTTTGCCACAATCATCCTTGCTGTACACACCTTTCGAGAGAGAGACGCATGAATCGTGATTTATTAGAATACTCTTTGAGCTTCACTTATATCTTTTGAGCTAGGAAATTTTGCTCTAGTGCTTCACTTATATCTTTTTAGAGCACGGCGGTGGTTTTATTCTATTGAAATTATTGAACTCTCATGCTTCACTTATATTATTTTGAGAGTCTTTAAAGCAGCATGGCAATTTGCTTTGGTTATAAATTTGTCCTAATATGATAGGCATCCAAGAGGGATATAATAAAAACTTTCATATAAAGTGCATTGAATACTATGAGAAGTTTGAATCCTTATGATTGTTTTCATATATAATTATGGTGATATTAGAGTCATGCTAGTGAGTAATTGTGAATTTGAGAAATACTTGTGTTAAGATTTGTGAGTCCTGTAGCATGCACGTATGGTGAACTGTTATGTGATTTAGTCGGAGCATGATTTATTTATTGATTGTCTTCCTTATGAGTGGCAGTCGGGGACAAGCGATGGTATTTTCCTACCAATCTATCCCCCTAGGAGCATGCACATAGTACTTTGTTTCGATGACTAATAGATTTTTGCAATAAGTATGTGAGTTCTTTATTACTAATGTTGAGTCCATGGATTATACACACTCTCACCCTTCCACCATTGCTAGCCTCTCTTGTGCCGCACAACTTTCGCCGGTACCATAAACCCACCATATACTTTCCTCAAAACAGCCACCATACCTACCTATTATGGCATTTCTATAGCCATTCCGAGATATATTGCCATGCAACTTTCTACCGTTCCGTTTATTATGACACGCTTCATCATTGTAATATTGCTTTGCAAGATCATGTAGTTGACATCATATTTGTGGCAAAGACACCTTTCATAATTCTTGCATACATGTCACTCTTGATTCATTGCACATCCCAGTACACCGCCGGAGGTACTCATATAGAGTCATAATTTTGTTCTAAGTATCGAGTTGTAATTCTTGATTTGTATGTAAATAAAAGTGTGATGATCTTCATTATTAGAGCATCGTCCCATGTGAGGAAAGGATGATGGAGCCTATGATTCCCCCACAAGTCGGGATGAGATTCTGGACGAAAAAAGAGGCCAAAAAATGAGAGAAGGCCCAAAAAATTGAGAGAAATGAGAGAAGGGACAATGTTACTATCCTTTTTCCACACTTGTGCTTCAAAGTAGCACCATGATCTTCATGATAGAGAGTCTCCTATGTTATCACTTTCTTATACTAGTGGGATTTTTCCATTATAGAACTTGGTCGTATATTCCAATGATGGGCTTCCTCAAATTGCCCTAGGTCTTTGTGAGCAAGTGACTTGGATGCACACCCACTTAGTCTCTTTTTGAGCTTTCATAAACTTATAGCTCTAGTGCATCCATTGCATGGAAATCCCTACTCAATCACATTGGTATCTATTGATGGGCATCTCCACAACCCGTTGATACGCCTAGTTGATGTGAGACTATCTCCTTCCTTTTGTCTTCTCCACAACCACCTTCTATTCCACATATAGTGCTATGTCTATGGCCCACGCTCATGTATTACGTGAAAGTTGAAAAAGTTTGAGAATATTAAAAGTATGAAACAATTGCTTGGCTTGTCATTGGGGTTGTGCATGATTTGAATATTTTGTGTGATGAAGATGGAGCATAGCCAGACTATATGATTTTGTAGGGATAAGCTTTCTTTGGCCATGTTATTTTGAGAAGACATAATTGCCTTGTTAGTATGCTTGAAGTATTATTGTTTTTATGTCAATATTAAACTTTTGTTTTGAATCATACGGATCTGAACATTCATGCCACAATAAAGAAGTATTACATGGATCAATATGTTAGGTAGCATTCCACATCAAAAATTCTGTTTTTATCATTTACCTACTCGAGGACGAGCAGGAATTAAGCTTGGGGATGCTTGATACGTCTCCAACATATCTATAATTTTTAATTGTTCCATGCTATTATATTATCTGTTTTTTATGTTTTATATGCATTTATATGCTATTTTATATTATTTTTGGGACTAGAGCCCAGTGCTAGTTCCTGTTTTGTCCTTGTTTTTAAGTTTCGTAGAAAAGGAATACCAAATGGAATAAAACCTTCGCGGTGACTTTTCATGGACCAGAAGACAACCAGGAGACCTGGAGATGAAGTTGGAGGAGCCACGAGGCAGCCACAAGGACGGAGGGCGCGCCCAGGGGGTAGGGCGCGCCCCCACCCTTGTGGGCTCCTCGTGCACCCCCTAACCTAATTCTTTCACCTATATATACTCATATATCCCCAAACTAACAGGGGCATCCACGAAAACACTTTTCCACTGCCGCAACCTTCTCTACCCGTGAGATCCCATCTAGGGGCCTTTTTCGGCGTCCTGCCAGAGGGGGATTCAATCACGGAGGGCTTCTACGTCGACTATTGCCCTTCCGATGAAGCGTGAGTAGTTTATTTCAGACCTACGGGTCCATAACTAGTAGCTAGATGGCTTCTTGTCTCTCTTTGATTCTCAATACCATGTTCTCCTCGATGTTCTTGGAGATCTATTCGATGTAATACTCTTTTCCAGTGTGTTTGCCGAGATCTGATGAATTGCGGATTTATGATCAGCTTATCTATGAATATTATTTGAATCACCACTGAATTCTTTTATGCATGATTTGATATCTTTGTAATTCTCCTCAAACTATCAGTTTGATTTGGCCAACTAGATTGGTTTTTCTTGCAATGGGAGAAGTGCTTAGCTTTGGGTTCAATCTTGCAGTGTCCTTTCCCAGCGACAGTAGGGGCAGAAAGGCACGTACTGTATTGTTGTCATCGAGGATAAAAAGATGGGGTTTTCATCATATTGCTTGAGTTAATTCCTCTACGTCATGTCATCTTATTTAATGCATTACTCTGTTTTGCATGAACTAATACTCTAGATGCATGCTGGATAGCGGTCAATGTGTGGAGTAATAGTAGTAGATGCAGAATCGTTTCGGTCTACTTGACACGGACGTGATGCCTATATCCATGATCATTGCCTTAGATATCATCATAACTTTGCGCTTTTCTATCAATTTCTTGGCAGTAATTTGTTTACCCACCGTATTATTTGCTATCTTGAGAGAAGCCTCTAGTGAAACCTATGGCCCCCGGGTCTATTTTCCATCATATAAGTTTCCGATCTACAATACTAGTTTCCGATTTACTATTCTTACAATCTTTTACTTTCTGATCTATAAACCAAAAATACCAAAAATATTTACTTTACCGTTTATCTATCTCTGTCAGATCTCACTTTTGCAAGTAACCGTGAAGGGATTGATAACCCTTTTATCGTGTTGGGTGCAAGTTGTTTGTTTGTTTGTGCAGGTATTCAGTGACTTGTGTGTTGTCTCCTACTGGACTGATACCTTGATTCTCAATACTTATCTCTACTTTGTTGCATCATCCTTTTCTCTTCAAGGTAAAAACCAAGGCAAGCTCAAGAAGTAGCAGTGATCTACATGAAAGTCTTTATTATATCCCGAATACCTATCCTTTTTGGACTAGTCTTATAACACGTGCATATTACCAACTACTATTTATTAGACTCTCAAAAATATTTAAGTGAAGCATGAGAGTGCAGTCATTTCTATAAAATGTAACCACTGTCGTGCTCTAACTTTATAAGTGAAGGACTAGAGAAAATGCCTAATTCAAAAGATATAAGTGAAGCACATAGAGTATTCTAACAAATCATGATAAGTGCATGTCCCTCTCAAAAGGTATGTCTAGCAAACAATGATTGTGGTGAACTAAAATATAAACAAAGCAAAACTATGGTACAAGATGCTCTAAAGAAAACTCATGTCATGTGATGAATAAAAATATAGCTCCAAGTAACATAACGATAGATTCTAGACGAAAGAGGGTGTCGGTGTGAAATCCGGCAGACCTCGGGGTAGGGGGTCCCGAGCTGTGGATCTTGGATCGATGGTAATTGGAACGGATGATAAAATATTAACCCAGGTTCGGGCACTCTGATGGAGGTAAAACCCTACATCCTGCTCTTGTTTATATTGATGAAGATGTATCAAGTACAGAGTTGATCTACCTCAAGATTGTGAGTTGTGTTCTACCTCTAGGACTAGGTGAATGTAATTGTGATTCTGTCCCCTCTGTGGGCTAAAACCCTTGGCTTATATACACACCAGATAGGGTATTTAAGGTTACATGGTAGGTATCCCGAGGATCGCATGGAGGCGGCCAGGGATATCTTGGAGTATGCGTCAAGTCTTCGGTAGGTATAGTCTTAATCTCATCCACGCGTATAGCTTCCGGAGTCTTCCATAATGAGAATGTGGTCCCACTAGCCTAGCCCGAAGACTACGGGCCGACTAGGTTAGTACCCCCTAGTCCAGGACACCGTCAGTAGCCCCCGAAGTAGTCTTCTATGCCGAGGATGACGTCCTTGAATTAAGTAACCTCGGATCCAATGTCCTTGGCTTGACAGATGAGTTCCACTTTATTAGCAATCCGAGATTCCTTCTCTCTAAGACGTTCTATAGACCACCTCCCCGTGGAGCGACATTCCTCGGCCATGGCTCAACTGAGCTCACCCAGTGCCCGAAGTCACGGGATTACATAGCCTCGAAGGCCGGCCGTATAGGTGTGAACAGTGTTTACTAGCCTGACAACTTTATCGAAGAGGCGCTTACCCACGACTGGTCAAGCAGTTACTGCTCACCCACATCGTGGCCCGAGGCAATCTATTTTCTGGTGCGTCCCATCGAAGTGGAGACCATGTCTGTCTTATTAGGGATATCATTAAGATTTTGTTTCTCCCCGTATGCATAATGGCATTTTTTGCGGGGGGGGGGGAGGGGTGGTGATTTCATCAACATGGCAGGGGGGCTCTTGGCCTTTCAGCAGCCTATAAGAGAAAAAAGAACTGCAACAGAAATAACCACACTCTCATTTGCCCCGCCAGCAGCCTCTTGAGCCCTAGCACTCAGATCCAATCTTGCCCTCTTCCTTTCGCAGCGCCTCCCACCTTCGATTCTTAGCAATGGCCGACACCCTCATGGGCACTAGGGTGGTTCCCTCGTGACGGAGGGCACCATCCTGGAGCTGTGCAGCTCGGTGTACATCCCCATGGAGGTCTCCTTCCGTGTGCCTGACGCCAACCAGCATGTGCCAGCTCCCAAACCAGGGGAGAGGGTAGTCTTCATCCCTCACCTCCTCAAATATTTAGGGTTCCCATTGCACCCCTTCGTGCGTGGGATAACGTTCTACTATGGGCTGGACTTCCACCACATGGCCCCGAACTCCATCCTCCACCTCGCCTCCTTCATCACGGTCTACGAGGCCTTCCTTCACCTTGAGCCACACTTTTTGGTTGAAGATCTTTGGAGTCAAGCTGAAGTCTAGCGGCTTTGATCTGGCGGAGTGTGGAGGGGCAATGATCAGCAAGAACCAAAAGGTCTACAAGTTGAAGGGCACTTTCATCGAGACTATCAAAGAGTGGCAGCGCGAGTGGTTTTACATCACTGAGCCGCTCGCCATCGGCCAAGCCAAAGTCCCAGACTTTTTGGCCAAGCCCCCAAAGAAGCTCAAGTCCTATAAGAAGAAGGGCATCGCCTAGGGGAACCCAGGGGAGGTGGAGGCACTAATCAAGAAGATCATATGGTGGTCTATCGAGAAGAACCTCTAGCTAGCTGACGCAGTGAACGTCATGCTCCACCGCCGCATCCTCCCACTCCAACTTCGAGCCACCCCAATGTGGGAACACAAGGCCAAGGATGCCAAGCCCGTTCTCCACTTCTTCCGGTCCTCCTTGGCATGCATGTGGAAGCGGCAGTTCAAGCCGTCCAATGATGGATTTCCCTCGGAAGGGAGCGATCTAGGCTTCGAAGCCGGCCACGATGCTCCCATGGTAATCCTCTATCACACAGTTTCATACTCTATGGTATTGATTTTGGATAATCAAGCGATTTTATGCTTGCAGAAGTGGATCACCAAGGCGCAGAAGACGCTGTGCCCTGCGCCACTGCCAGCGGGGGTGAGGAGCCCCCCATCTTATGGCCCTCCTGGTCGAGGAGCCACATGTGGTGATCCCCAAGGGGTCGAAGCTCTAGAAGGGTAGGGCTAGTCTCCAGATCTGGGATACCTCAACCACCCGATATGAGGACACCCACGCCTCCTCCACCACGACGAAGATGTGGAGGAGGACGAGGGGGATGAGAACCCTTCCATCAAGGGGAAGAGAGTGGCATCCGAGGACGCTGAGGCCAAGGTACGGCCAGAAGGCACAAAGAGGCCACACAAGGCCTCCACCGAGACTGCCGGCAAGCCGACCCTGTTTGGGAAGTTCACCTTCCTCGATAATTCGGACAATGACGATGATACCCTCGTGATGGCGAGGAAGAAGCCCGCAACTCGGAGGTACCTAATAGTTACTTCGTCCAGCTTTCATCAGCTTTTTCATCAAGATATAATTTACATAAGTATTTTTGTTCAGTTCGCCGAAGGTATGCCTTAGCGGAGACTCCTCAAACGGGCCGCCACCCCAGTGGGACACCCGACCCCACCACTCCCCCTCTAGCTCAATAGGGGTTGGGGGAATCGATGTCTACTTTGGCCCCTCTTATTGACACGAAGGAGGTCGGAGGGTCGGTCGTCATGGCCGAGGTAGAAACCCCGGTCCAACATAACCAAGGGGAAAAAGTACCCGAGGTCGTTGAAGAAGGGCTAGGCCAGACATCGGCCCAGCCGAAGTCGCCTCGGGTGCCAGCACCGCAGCCGGAGACCGTTGTGCCCAACACTTCGGTGCTGGGCTCTGAGATTCGGCCTGTCAGATCACAAGTTTCGGCAAAACCCTTAAGGTTCGAACACTGGGGTGCACGTGAAGATTTCCCCCCTACCGATCCATGTCCTAGCTCGGCTAAGATCTTACAGACTAACTTGACAAACTCGCAACACAAGGGACACAAGATTTATACTGGTTCAGGCCACTGTTGTGGTGTAATACCCTACTCTAGTGTGGTGGTGGTGGGTTGCCTCTTCAGCTGAGGATGAACAGTACATGGGGGAAGAACAACCTCCTAAGGTTGAGGTCTTCTTGTGCTTGGCGAACTTGTGTGTGTTATGGTCTTTCTCTCTTTTTGCCTCTAGCTACCGTTCCTTCTTCCATCGCCCCTAGCTATGGTGGTGGCTAGTCCTATTTATAGAGGCCCTGGTCCTCTCCCCAAATATTGAGCGGGAAGGGAGCCAACAACGGCCAATTTGAAAGGGGACAGCTAGTACAGCTTATCCTGACAATAGTGGTCTTCATCTGCAAAAGGCTCTGGTGGTGACACCGTCTTGGGCTCCATGGTGTCTTGCCGTCCTTCTGGTCTTGGTCTCGTTGCACTGATATGGAAACCTTTGCTTGATGCCTCGGTACTCCACGCCTGCACTTGCCCCATTAGCACCAAAGAGGAAACAAGGAGGCTGCGTGAGCTGGCGCCCGCCTGGTATTGATCGTCATGGTCACGTCACTAGAACCTCACGAGGTTTGCCTGGCCTTGAACTCTCTGCCCCTCGCGAGCCAGCCTGGTGAGGCTGCTTCTGAGGAGGTCTTGTGTCGTCCGCCTCACGAGGCTTGGCCCATCGCGAGGGTCTCAAATGCCTTGTTGATGAAGATGGGCCGTACGGGCCCGCTCGCAGAGCCACGCCGTGGGCCGCAGGCGGGCAAGTCTGGGGACCCCCGCTCCCAGAACACCGACAATGCCGCCTCCATATCCTGCCCCAATGCAGGCTACTACGGGGTGGACCGAAGAGATGGAGGCAGCCTTAACGGGCTGCTCCCTTAAAGAAGAGCACCGCACGTTAATCAGCATGGTGCTGTTGTCGGATTTTGGGTTCCAGCAAAACCCTTGAGGTTCGAACACTAGGGTGCGCATGAAGATCTCTCCTCCCTCTTGCTCACGCCCTCACCGCAATCTCAAGGCTCAGCGCGTCGAACTCATGGAACAAAGGGAGACAAGATTTATACTGGTTCAGGCCACCGATGTGGTGTAATACCCTACTCCAGTGTGGTGTGGTGGATTGCCTCTTGGGCTAAGGATGAACAGTTACAAGGGAAGAACGGCCCCCCTGAGGAGAGGTGCCCTTGTGCTTGGTGAGTTTGTGTGGTGGCCTTGGTGGAATTGATCCGGTCCAAGATGATCTCCGGTCCAAGATGCGATCTGGTCCAAGATGAGATGCCTCCGTACGGTGGTGGCTAACCCTATATATAGAGGCCCAGGCCCTCTTCCCAAATATTAGGCGGGAAGGAATCCCACAATGGCCAATTTGAAGGGGCACAACTAGTACAAGCTATCATGACAAAAGATGGTCTTCACCTGCCAAAGGCTCTGGTGGTCACGCCGTCCTGGGCTCCACAGTGACCTCCGTCCTGTCGTCCTGCTGGTCTTGGTTTCGTTGCACCGATATTGAAACCTTTGCCTGCTGCCTCATGACTCCTCGACTGTGCTTGCCTCTTTAGCACCAGAGAGGAAACGAGGACACTACGTGTGCTGCTGCCCGCCTGGTGCCGCCTGGCCTTGGTCATAATGGCTTGCGTCAAAGGAACCTCGCGAGGTGCCCGTTGCCTTGATCTCTCCACCCCTCACGAGCCAGCCTGGTGAGGCCACCCCCGAGGAGGTCTTGCGTCATCCGCCTCACGAGGCTCGGCCCCTCACGAGGGTCTTGAGTGTTTGTTGGTGAAGATGGGCCGCATGGGGCCGCTGACGGAGCCGCGCCACGGGCTTCAGGCAGGCAAGTCTGGGGACCCCCGTTCCTAGGACGCCGACAGTAGCCCCGGGCCCAATGCACGCTCAGACTTGGGCTTCAAGGCGAAGCCAAGAGGCAAGTGCGGAGAGCCATGGGCCCCAATAGCCTGCGGCCTCGGTTGACATGTGGTGATTGATGGGACGCGAGCGTCTCCGCTTCCCCATGCTGCCTCGGCAACTGCCCGACTTGATGAGTCCCTGTTGCATGCAGAAAAGGGTCATTATTACCTGTGATCGTGGGGATTGTCGGTTGGCCTTCTCCCACTATAAATGAGGAGGGACAGAGCCCCTGTCGCTCATCCCTTCCTGCTCCGCTCGCTTCTTTTTCCTTGCTTCATCGCTAGCAGCGACACTCATGGCGCCGATTCGGAGGTTCTCGGCCGCTGAGAAGGGAAAACCCCCCTCGACGATCCCGGGCCACTTCCGCCAAAGAAGAGGCTGGCCCACTGCCGCGACATAGTTGTGAGGCCGGAGGTGTTAAGGCGTTGGTGCAAGCGGCCACCTCCTGGGTAACCGCTTCCTTTGCACGCCCAAGCCGAGGGCTTCGGAGGGAGAGGCAGCGAACGACGCCTCCCACGCCGTAGCCGTGGTCACTGCGCCTTGGTGACGCACGCTGTCGCCCCAGGTGCCCACGCAGCGGACTCCTTGCTCGAACTCGTGATGTGGTCGGCGATGCCTTCGTGCACTTGGATTCGCTTCCCGCAGTTCTTCTCCGCCAATATGCCACCAAGGGGCCCCCTCGAGCTTTGGCTGCAGCACGCCGACTGCGACGCCCCAGCAACTCGAGCGGAGCTCGAAGCCGTCTCTGTAGGATCGAAAGTATGTCTATAGGGGGGTGATTAGACTACTTGACCAAATAAAAACTTAACCTTTTCCCAATTTTAGTTCTTGGCAGATTTTAGCTAATTTAGGACAAGTCAAGCAATCATCACATAATTCAAGCAAGCATGCAAAGAGTATATAGGCAGCGGAAAGTAAAGCATGCAACTTGCAAGAATGTAAAGGGAAGGGTTTGGAGAATTCAAATGCTATTGGAGACACGGATGTTTTTCCCGTGGTTCGGATAGGTGGTGCTATCCTACATCCACGTTGATGGAGACTTCAACCCACGAAGGGTAACGGTTGCGCGAGTCCACACAGGGCTCCACCCAAGGGCAACGGTTGCGCGAGTCCACACAGGGCTCCACCCACGAAGGGTCCACGAAGAAGCAACCACCCACAAAGGGTCCACGAAGAAGCAACCTTGCCTATCCCACCATGGCCAT